>NC_056729.1:1948434508-1948552008 GCF_019279795.1 Protopterus annectens | reverse complement strand
TATATATATATATATATATATGCATATATGGGTCTACCTGAAAACACCGAACACTGACAACGCCGACAACGAGATAACTGACACCGGAAGATCGACAATGGAGATGAGTGATGATTGAAAATCCCGACGCTGAGAACACCGACATGTTAAGGTAAGTGTGTGATAGTGACGGACATTAGGATCAGGGTGCGGGTAAGGTAAGTGTGTGATGGTGACAGACTTTAAGGTTAGGGGCGGGTTAAGTGAGTTAGGGTTAGGGTGGGGGTAAGGTAAGTGTGCGATAGTGAGCAGTTCGGCTTTTAATTTGAAGTCGACTAATTTTTATGTGACTAAGCCCCGTATTAATTTGCCTATTGATGCATGTAAAAATAGCTATGAGCAATTATCGGGTATTCCAGCCCCAGTGACACCGTCTATTATAAGCGGTGAGTTAAGCTTAAGTTATAACGCTAGTAGAAATGGTTTTGATAACATCAATCCACTTTGTAACATCGTTGATATTAACGAGAGCATTCATCCTGCTCAAGCTACAGCGTTAAGTACATATTTACCATCAGTTGTCTTTGAAGATGGCGCAAATAGTGACTTTGATGTGAGCGTACCTGCTAATGAAAACAGTTTGGCTTTCAATGCAAAGTCGACTAAATTTCGCACCAATTTATTTAATGATGTATGTGATGACAGCTGTGAGCAACCGTTGGATATTCCAGCCCTAGTAACATCGTTTAGTGCAAGCAGTGAGTTGAGTCTAAGTCGCACTGCTAGTGGAAATGGTTTTGAAAATAATACTCAATTTGGTAATGCTGTTGACACTAATGGTAGCATTCATATTGCCCAATCCACACCGCTAAGTTCACATTTCACATCAGTTGCCGTTGAATATGGAGGGGATAGTGAATCTTCCATATTTCATTTTCATCCAAGGGCAAATGAAATTTTGGACATTTATCTAACGGCTACTAATGATATGGGTGAACATACGGTTCATCAAAAAGCTTATGATGTTTTTGGACATCCAGCTCATGTTGAAAATAATGCATTGGACATTGTTAATAATGTTGTAGTTTGTAATTGTGAAATTTGTACACAACGCATATATAATGACTCTGAAAGTACACATGATGATGCCTTTTCTGACTTGTTTGGTGTTAATTTTGATTTAATTTTTGAGGATACGGGCAATGAAGGTGGTGGACATATACAGTCAGGTAGGGGGCTAACTAATGGTAATACCAACATGGGTGCCGTGCAGGTACCAATATTTATAAATTATGTTGATACACCGACTACAGATAGGTCCGTTGTACCCCTTTTGAGCCTTTGTGCTCGATCATTGGAGCAACACGAATATGAACAGATTGTTATGAGTTCTGATTCAGATAGTATAAGGGATAATGATTTACTCAGCACGGAAGGAGAGAGCGTTTCCCTCAGTAATATGAGCTTGCATACATTTCCAACTTTTTTGGGGGGAAGTTGGTATATGTGCAGACACAGATGAATCTACAAAAGAGCAGGTCAATGTTACATCTTCATATAGCACAAGTGAAAATATTGTAGATTGTGCCATTGAAGACTTAGTTCAAGTGTTACAAGAAAATCCTGCATTAAGTATGCATAATGGACCTAGTAACCCTGTTATTATAGTTAATACTCATAATGATTTCAAAATTTATAACTATTCCACTACAACCATCAGTGAGCACCACGCTGATTTATTGGCAAAGGGCTTAACATTTGTCCCATTGGCTCGTGGGAGTCTAATTAACACACTGGTTGATTTAAAAATCTTGGTAAGAAAGATGAATTTAAGACTCCTGTTTGACAAGGAGAATGTAATCAGGGTGGCTTGTCATTGAAAAAGCCAAGTAGATATATGCCTCCGCTAATAAAGTAACCAATGCATGAGAAATTATGTGAATGGGATATCAGGGAACACTATAGGTGGGCAAAAAACTCTGAATCCAGAAAAATATTCAACTTAAATGATAATTTGACTGCTAATGAGCGTAAATTATTGGATAATTTAATCAATGACCCTTTACTAAGAACAATGAAACCTGATAAAGGCAATGGATTGGTATTGATGGATAGGGTGGATTATATCAACAGTATCAAAGGGATACTAGCCACGGATACATATGAAGTGGTTAGTTTGAATGAGTTAAATTCGGCTTTCAGAAATGTCTCCTTGATTATTGAGGATCTTTTATGGCAGGGGCACATTAATGAGGAGGAGTTTAGATACCTAGCTAATGATTATCCGGTTGCAAGCAGGATATTTGGTGTTCCAAAGATCCACAAGGGACTGAATAATCTGTCTTTTAGACCAATAGTTGATGGCAATCATTGTAAGACTTATTTTATAAGCAAATTCTTGGATTCCGAACTACACAAAGGTTTAAAAGTATTTAGTTATATTACTAAGGACTCCTGGTCTTTTTTGGAAAGATTGAATAATGTTAAATTTAAGAAGGATACCATCATGGTAACTATAGATGTAGTAAATTTGTTTTCTGTGATTCCTACAGACATAGGACTAGAATGGTTGGAGATGGAATTGTTAAAGACTGGATTATTTGACCAGGATAGAATCAATCTGATGGTGGTACTTATGGAAACAGTACTATCTAACAATTTTATTTACTTCGATGGTGTCTATTACAAGCAAAAAACTGGAGTCGCTATGGGGGCAGCGTGTGCAGTGATACCAATTATGTAATGGCATTTTGGGAACAGGAATTTCTTTTCACTAGTAAATTTATGACTAACATAACTTTTTATACGCACTTCCTAGATGATCTGTTTATCTTGTGGGAAGGTGGAAGTGATAATTTCCCGGAATTCATTGATTTTATTAATGGATCGGTAGGTTTCCTAAAGTTTACACACAATATGAGTAGGACAGAAATTGATTATTTGGATGTACACTTGGTTCTGAATCCAATAGATTTAACCTTGGTATCAACTATACATAGAAAAAGTACGTTCTCCAACTCATATTTGAGTTATACAAGTAACCACCCTGACCATCAGAAAAAGGCAATAATAAAAGGACAGATGGTCAGGGCTGCGAATGACAACCTTGGAGGATGATTTTATTAAGGAACTTGAATTAATCAAATCTATGTTCATAAGGAGAGGATATCCATTAGCATTATGTGATAGTGTGGTCAATGAGGTAAAATTAAAAAGGACCAGTGGTATTTATTGGGCCCTTTTAAATAACAAGCAGGGATTAGTACAACATAATAGTAGGTCTTCCACAGTAACTATGCGTGAGATCAGTCTTGAAAATGTGGCGAATGATATACACACTGAGGGTGAAACGGCATTGTATTTTATAACTACCTTTTCCTTTGATGCTCCCTATATTGTTGACATTGTGGTCAACAATTGGAAAATGCTCAGAATAGACCAAGCAGTTAGTCGTAAGTTAGGGGGAGCACCCAAGTGTGTGTATAGGAAAGGAGTTTCCTTTAAACAACTATTGGAGAAAGGTGATAACACACAAGCACCTAGTGGTAGAAATAAGGGTAATTATAGATGTGGAAGATGCAGTGTTTGCCATTTAATCAAACTTACAGGGGCCAAATTTACATTGGCTGGAATCAATGTTAAAATAGAAACCCACTTTGATTGTTATTCAACAAATGTGGTTTATGTGGCTACATGTACACAATGCCCTGCTTTCTATATAGGTAAGACTTGCAGGGCATTAAGGGAACGGATCATCGAACATCAGTCAGATATAAGACTGGGGAAGACGACTAATGCATTGTATAGGCACATCGAGAGTAATAGTGGACATGGATTTATGTTTAGTGTCTTACAACAGATAACATTGGATAAATTAGGTAGGAAATTGGATATACACTTAGATATAGCAGAGATGAGATGGCAGTTGTTAACTAATGCACAGGAAGCCCCTGGGATTAACGATTGTATTTCCATTATGCCCATTTTAAAGTTAAAAAATATATTGGGGTAACATAACATCTGATTTATCCTTATTTTCAATTTTACGTTCTAAAATTGTTTTAATTTTATTTAATTTCATCTTCATTTCCATTTTCATTTCTATTTTTAATACTGCCAGTAGTAACAACAGATTCATAATGTAACTATAACCATATATACTGGTATTTGTACACAAAGGCGTTAGTAATATGGCGCATTTAGTATTTTGAATTGTTCCTTCTGCTGTATGCTGTCTTTTTAAATTTTAAATTTCAAAACTTCAATTTGTATTGATGGGTGTCAACCTTTTTATAATTGGTGATGATGTCATTTTAAGGTGTATATAAGGGATTTTATTTTATTCATTAAGTGTTCTGATGAAGTTGGATTAAAGACGAAACCTAGGTAAACTCGTGTGGTCCTGTGTTATTCTGGTTGCTTCTTGGAGCTCAAGTACTGGTTCCTTTTTGTTATAAGTGTGCGATAGTGACAGACTTTAGGGTTAGGGGCGGGTTAAGTGAGTTAGGGTTAGGGGCGGGTTAGGTGAGTGTGCGATAGTGATTGACCTTAGGGATAGGGTTTGGGTTAAGGTTATTGCATAGATAGTTGTGTATGTAAGGTTTAGTGTAGGTTTGTAAGGATTTGGTGTGCTTGTGTTGTGTGTGTGTTTTATGGAAAAGGTATTTGTTTTGTTTTGTTGATTGTCGGGATTGTGGTTTGTCGGGCATGTGAAGTTTTGTGTTTTTGAACTTTCAGTTTTGTGGTGTCGCTTATCTCATTGTCAGTGTTTTTGCGTGTCGGTGTTTTCAGGTAGACCCATATATATATATATATATATATATATATATATATATATATATATATATATATCAGAAATGAACTTCGTGACAATAAAAGCATTCAAAAAAATTAATAGTAAATCACTATGGTGATTTACTATTTATTTATTTTTATGAATGCTTTGATATATATATATATATATATATATATATATATATATCTATGCATACATGCCCCAAAATGCAGCATGCACAGTCGGATACAAAAGGACCCATGACAGTCACGTCTGTCCCCCCCCCTCCCCCCCCACACACACAGTCCACATAAATAAGTGAACAGTACACTGCTACAAAATCATGATAGGCCATACACAATGGCCATACATACAACAACCTCTTAGCAGAACAACTAAAATGACTGAACATAGCAAAGAGAAATACAACCAGCCAGTAATTCACACGTGTTTATTTACTCTGATGTCTTGGCCAAAGCCTTCAAGGATTAAAACATTACAAGAAATACTTGCCTTAATCACAAGAAACAATTAACACTTAATTACATAATTAAATACACAGCCTCTAATTACACTCTTCTTTTAACCACCTAAGGGATAAAGTACCACATTTAATATTAATACATTGAGTCTGTACATAACAATTGTTCATTTATGAATGTTTCATCAAACTGAGGAACACAACTTTTCCAAAACAGTACCTTGGAACCCACTACTGTCTCTATGGTGAGATTTATTCAAGTGTAAGGCTATAGAACCTTCGCCACCATTTCGTTGGCTTGTCTCCACAAGTCTTGTTGTAAGGGGTAGTAGCCCACACAACTCCAGGATGTCTTTCTCACAAGTAAGGAAAGTGGCCAACGCCCACATGGAGTACTCAGTTATAGGAGTGTATTGCCATGACATTTGCTATTGGAAGAACTACACAGCTGCTCTGCATGCAGTTAGCAAGTGGGGAACACCAATAGGTGCACAGGCCATCACCTGGTCATGAGCATCACCTACAAAAGCCATGCTGCCACCTATTCAAACCAGCTCTATCTCTGTAGTGCACACAGATAGAGAGAGAGAGAGAGAGAGAGAGAGAGAGAGAGAGAACAAATAAAACATAAACTGGAAAAGAGAAGAAAAAAAAGGTAATTGGAACATGCAAACATGTAATTGAATGTAGTACTTGGTCTGTAATAATGGGAAATATGATTTGGAAGATTATATGTCCCAACAAGACTTGCTGTACTAATGTCCTGCTGAACAGCTGCAATGGCCATAGCATCTGGCCCTCTCTGCAATGGGAGAGATCACAGCCATACCTCTCAACTATACAGATCTTCACAGAATGTCCAGATTTTCCCATCATAGTTTTTGTCTGTTCCTCCTTGAAATCTGTCTTTTTTGGCAAATAGCTGACGATTGAAGTCATCAAGTAATGACAAACACTTGAGTTTAAGACTCCACATCCTTAAGAATATTCATGGCAATGCAAAATGTATCATTCTACAAACTTCCTAAGTTTGTAACAGGAATATTTAAAGTCTCTCCCTATTTATCCCCCCTGTCATTTTAGGCTTTGTCCAGATGTGATGCTCTAAGATTTTGCGAGGTAGGATCACAGCTCAGGAGCCTGACTCACCCTGGGAAAGGACAGCTCACATATTTCAACAACTGGGGTGTCTGTCAAACAGTTGTGACTGTGCCACTGCTATGTCAGTTAATGGGAAGTTGTCCCCATCCATATGTTACCTATGAGTATGAGTATGACACGTTTGTCTTGTAAAGCTAAGAGAACTACAGAGGGCATGTGCATAGTAAAGTACTGTTGCAGACATGTGTGTTGAACTGGATGTGATATATTGAATTAATAACATTCAACTGTACAGTGTTCTGCTGGACATTAAGCACATCTGTGACTAATATCTGTAGTCACATACACATATACCTGTGTTATGTCAGCCAAAGCATTGGCAAGTCTGTGAGCAATGACAATGTAACATAATAGCCTAACTATGACTGTTGGACATCGTCCAGGTTATCACAGTGATGTCAAAGCCTACTGTGCAATCAACTTACTGATATATGGTGCAGTTATATTAATACAGTATCAATACTGATGTCCCTTTTGTCACCCATTTATGTGTGCCATTGTCCAGACGTACTGCTATAACAGGTTGAGAAGTATGATTGAGCAGCAAGACTGTAAATGCAGTGTGCCATACTAACATAGAACAGAAATGTATACCAGGTATCCCCTGAGCACACGCATATATGCGTATGTTCAGTTGGAAGGCACAAAACGAATCACATGGGTTTCAAGCAGTCAGGTACATAGGTTGTGTATGCTGCACAAGTGTTTAATATCAGTATCAGTGCATGCAACAGACATAAATGTGTACAACTACTGGTTGTTGCATTGCCCTGGCACTGATATGGGTACTAGAGAAGGCATGATTATCATGTAGTACTCAGAGAAGTCTCCAACTGTGTTATGACCCTCTGTCCATGCCTACCACTAACAGCTATATTAACACCTATATACAGTGGATATCACAAGTGTACATACCCATGTTGCAATGCAAGGTTTGTGTGCTGTATGACAATGAGACCACAGAAAATAATTTCATGATGTTTCTCATCTTGAATGTGACCCCTAACCTGTACAGTTCAATTGAAAAACAATCAAAGGTGTTTCTAGGAAGGTGAGCAACTATTGCCAAGTGAAGATGTGCCATGATGTTAGAGTCCAAACCAAGACAAAGGAATGCTGTAGCCATCTCAAGAGTTGCATACACAACATATCAGTTTAAGGGTGTGCACACTCATTCAAGTGACTTATTGTACTGATTATTTCCATATGTTTTCATAGATCAAATTGTTATGTTTTCAATTGAATTGTACAGGCTATAGGTCACATTAAAGGTGGGAATTGTTCTGAAATGAGTTATTGTGGTGTCATGTTTCAACTGCACAAATACCAGGCATTGTAACAGGAGTGTGTACCCTTTATATCCACTGTAGCTATATGGACTCAACAGCACCTGATCTATATAACCAGCCTCCACCAAGGTAGAGTCATTCCTTTTGGTGGACAGCAGCAATACACAAACCACATACTAGGCTGCTATATTGGTTGTACAGGGACACATAGGTGCAGGCAACAACATGAAAGCAAGTCCACCTCTATCTGAGCAAGCATGTAAGTTAACAGGTGACTTCCTGTAAGGCTGACTATGACTATAAATCAGACATATCCACACCACCAAGGACAATTGCAACAGTGTCTCTACATATGTTGTCAGTCTCGGAGGAAACAACACAATTCACCGTGTACTGGGGGTAAAGAACACCTCATACACACATACCATTGATATAGGCAACCTGCATCAGACAGGTTAGGTGGGAACATCGCCACCCTGTCCACCCCAGTTGTATAGGGGGATATGCATGTCAACCACACTCCTCCCCTCGGCAATGGTGAGCATGTACATATTGCCTACTGATGGCAACAATGGCAAATCTCCATGGGGCATAATAACATCACTATCTGCCTCCCACATGAACTGAGGTATGTGCTCACAGCTCCATCACACACCACAGTCAAACCCAGACCTGCCACCATCCACACACCATCCACATGGAAGATGGCCACTGTCAACCCTCTACACAGAAATGAATGGAGAATAGAGGATTATGCAATTAAGTGTCCAACATTGGGGGAAATAAGATAGCTGAGGGGCAGGAGTGTAATGCAAGCTGCTATAGCCATGATAGATTGGAGGGTTATGGTGTAGTTTGGATTATTTGCAAATAATATCCACTGTTGATGTACAATTTGACAACCGTATGAGGTCCTGTGACCTTTTTCCTGTTTATGTCTTCCAAGTAACATGCAGAGAGCTCGCCTACCAACATTCTCTGTTGGAGAAAATGGCATCATCACCCAATATGTGATTGACCATTATACCCTGTTATTTGGATGGAGAGCAGAAGGTGTGCAGGAGAAGACTGCCCTGTGGAACAATCTGGTCCACAGGGTAAATGATGCTGGCCTGCACAGTAGACCTTATGAGGAGGTGCAGCATCGTGACACCAACCTCATCCACCATGTCCGTCAATGGGTTGCTGCTGTAGTGAGGGACTGGCTAGCCACAGGTGGGGTCCCAGCCATCCAGCCCTCACTGACACCCACTGAGGAGCTCCTCACCAACTTTGGGGCACCTGTCCAATGCACAAGACAGCCATGAAGCTGAGGAAAGCATTGTGGAGGTGGGTTGTACACACACACACACACACACACACACACACACACACACACACACACACTGGACGGGAAGCGTGCAGGTAAGGGCCAAGTGGGGATTAGTACCCTAATATATCACACATACATTTATCTGTATTGTATCTACATCCATGTGTCAGCTCTGATTGCTGTTGTGGATGGGGTTTTCTAATGCACAGAGGTGCACATCTATGGTGAGGACAGAACATTGTTTATTATTGGGATTAGTACTGTAAATGTGCAGACATGCTGCATCCCTCCTGTACCAAGGCCACATGTGAATCTGCTGACAATAACTCCCTCTCACAACTATCTAGGATCCTCTGGTCTGCATATGGGACAGCAGCCTGAAGCTGGTGAGTATGACATCTTTCTCTTGTTGCCTGGCAATACCCCAGGCATGTGAAGGGCATGCAATTTACCATGCGCATAAGTATCAGTAATAGCTATATTGCTTTATGTAACAGGTATATTGGTTTATGTGCATATTTATTTGTGGTGGGGTTAACTGCATTGTATCACAGTGGTCACCACTGGGGCCTATCTGATATGAATTCAACATTCCTGTAGCATACCTCACAACTTGTCAGTGCCATGACATCTGGACAGAGGCCAGCAAAATGAGCTGGATAAATGGCCTAAGGTAGGGACATGTGTGACACATTAGTGGTATACAGTGGATATAAATTGTGTATACACCCCTGTTAAGATGCAAGGTGTTCCTGCTGTATACAAATTAGGACCACAATATGTCAGTCCACACCTCTTCCAGCCTTTAATGTGACCCATAACATGAACAGTTAACTTGCAAAACCAAGGATCCGGACTCATGTATTGCACCTACAAGGCTCACCACCTGTGAGGGTGGCAGACATTGTATCAGCATGATGTTTCAGTCAGGTATGATACCTCATGCTGCCATATGTGTCAGTGCACTCACTATGGCCTATTTGGCTACAATATCACATACACGGGGATTGTTAAGGCACACAGACCACTTCTGACCATGTATAGGTTGCAAACATCTGGTTATTCCAGACACATCTGTACAGAGGACTGTACAATGGTTTAACTTGCTGCATGTGAGGCAGATGCTGTTACCACACTATATAAAGTAATGGCAGTGGGAGCTGGTCACCAGCCTTGCATGGTGCACACATCAAAATGGTATAAGCCACACAAGATATGATCTTCACACACACTTGCCAGCATTAGGATTAGAACTCCTGCCTATCTAGGTATTTCTACTATAGTGCTATGCAGTTATCAGATGCGGCACAGAGTTTACACATTTTCACCTACTCCAAAGGTACTTCTAAGATGGATGACATCAACAGGACTAGTAAATTGGAGTGAGGGGAAGAGTAAAGGGTAATACACAAGTCAAAAATGGTGTAACCCACACACTACATGATTCTCATACAAACACCCATCTAGTTATTGCTACTATAGTGCTACGAATTTATCAGACATGCCACAGAGCTTGACATGAACAGATTGGGGAACACACACATTATTGCTACTATAGTACTACACATTTATCAGATGTGCCACAGAGCTTGACATCAACAGATTGGGGAACACACACACACACACACACACACACACACACACACACACACACACACACACACACACACACACACACACACACACACACACACACACACACACTGGGATTAGAACTCCTGCCTATCTAGTTATGTCTACTATAGTGTTACACAGTTACTGCATGCACTACAGAGCTTACTGAGCTTTCACATGGCCAAAGCTACTGTTAACTGCACAGCTGAGGTAAGGTATTAGAGGTGGCAGAAAGTCTGCCTTCAGTTCCACCCTTACATTATGCTAGTTTTTTCTGTCTTGCACTTCAGATAGCATTACGGCTCGGCACTTCACCAGGTTATTGTATCAAGAAGTGTGGCACACCTGGGAGCCATCAGCAGTAGTCGTTCATCACAGAAGTAACCCCAGTACTTACTAGTTATGCCCACCCCTCCTGGCATGATTGAACAGCAGTTTTCTGTGCTTTCACCCATTAACCTGATGCACTTGTCCATTCTGAGGCACTGTTGCAACTGCCTCATGTACACAGACAACCATCCTCTCTAAATTCCAAACACTCAGACCTGTGTGAGTTACCTGTATATCACCCAATGTGGACATATGCACTCTCCAGCAAAGACTGGACTAGCAGGTCAAGATGATAAGATCAACACGTGCACCACACTATGTGGAACACATAGCTCAACGTGACACCCACTTTGACAGCCATGACATACAGTGAAAAGCCGCACACCCACCTTCACAGAGGCACCCAATGGACATTTACCCAAGCAGCACAGACTAGCAAGACAGACACCCACTCAGACACCATGACATGGCACATGCCAAGGGACACATATTTAACCTACACAGTGTGCCCGTCAACCTAAGCTCCTAAGGCTAACCACCTTGCACAATACAGTGATCATGGGTAACTCAATACTGAGGCACACACTTATCCCACTCACTAAGTTGAATATGGAACAGGTAACAGCCAAATATCTACAACATGCCTGCATCCAACACATGACACAGCCAGGCATGGCACTCCACAACAACGACGAGTATTACTCTGTATCCATGTGGGTGAGAATTACTTGGGACACACCTCCCTGGACTACTTGACAAGAGACATGGTTGAACTGTTAGATTATGTGGTCCAGGCAGGTGTGACAGTAGCCCTGAGTAGTGGACTGCTGTCATTCAGAATGATGCTGCAGTACCATCAACAGATGATTGACTGCAACATTGGCTTAAGTGTTTTGTGCCATTCTCATGGGATCCAGTACCTATCTGCTTGGGATGACTTGATTGACAAAACCCAATGACTTGCCACAGATGTCCTACATCTGTCAGCGCTGGGTTTCCAGGTACTGGCTAAGTGTCTTGTTACCCCTATGATGCCTTATTAGGCAGTGTTCCTAATGTAATTATCACCATAACAGCTAGACATGTATGCAATCTGAGGGTCATGCTGCTTAACAGTAGACATCTAACTGTCAGAATGCAGTCACTCAAAGCACTCGGAGTTGAGGACATTAACATGTCTGCTGTAATGGATAGGTGGTTCACAGCAGCAGACAGCAGCCCTGCCATAAAAGGGTTATAACGCATTCCACAGCTGTCAGCCTCCAAACATGGACCACACCACACATCCACAGGTGGTGTCTCCATATTCATTATTGATAGGAACACCTCCAGACTAGTATCCCAGCATAATGGATTGGGAATACTTCCGGTACAACTACCTTGGGATAATAG
The DNA here is from genome assembly GCF_019279795.1 of Protopterus annectens. Lineage (NCBI taxonomy): Eukaryota > Metazoa > Chordata > Ceratodontiformes > Protopteridae > Protopterus > Protopterus annectens. The sequence goes on along the minus strand of NC_056729.1, from coordinate 1,948,539,676 downwards.
TGCAATCCAGACCACTGCCTGCTATGTGTCCACATCTATGCCCCTAGACTGTCAATGCACATTCCTCAACACCCTGCCATCTATGATAGTCCAATGCAACACTGACATAGTATGAGACTTCAACTACCCCTCCATCACCTGGGAAAAATAGCCAAGCACCAGTACAGTGGCCCAACACTTCCTTGGATTCATCATTTCTAATGCCCTGGACCGGCTCATACTGACTCCTGGTAGAGGATGCAACAACCTTGACCTGCATTGACTACCTAAATATGGGACTGTTGCTCATCTACAGTTGTCAATCCCTGCATGGTGAGATTCACACAGGCTGTAATTAACATGGAACTCGACATGTCAGCCACACCCCCCACAAAGCTAACCACCTTGCAAAACCTCTCCAAAGCTGACTTTGCAGCCATGAAAACAGGGGTGGATGACTTCACTGCACCCATGGCAATGGGAACTAGCTGCATGACTGTGGAATTATACACATATGCACTGTACAAACAGGTACATGAATGCATAGTACTAGCCAGAGCCAACAGAACCCAGACACTGTCCTCCAAACACTGGGAGACAATGTGATGGCCCCCTGCCATTACTAAAGTGTACAACAGAAGGAGGACACTATTTCAGAGAAAGGTGGTGTCCCATGACTGTTGAACTCCCCTAGCCTCAAACACAACTTGGGATCCCTCATGGAATCCCCTACAGGCATCTATGAAGGCAGACATGCAGCAGACACTGACAACAATCACAACAGCCTTTGATAGTTACATCAACAACCTCTACAGCATTAAACACAAGTGCTGTGAGTTACTGCACAATGCTAATACCTATCCCGAGACAACAAATATTGGCCACAGTCTTGGCAACACATTCAGTGCCAGCTTTACCCCTCTCTCCGCCCACAAGTGAAGTGCTGAGTGAATGTGTTCTCACATGCTGTATCCTGTTTCTGTGTGTCACCAGGATGTGGCCCTGCAGCAAGACCAAGGGGTACACCAACCTCTAATGGTGTTTAACAACTGTTGGCCTTGTAATGTGGACATTGGGGTATTTACTAGGTCATCAATATAATAATTTAGCAAAACCCACCCCCAATGGATCCTGTTATTAAACAATCATACCAACACCCACACAGGGTACCGATGACAGACAGAGACACACTCTTGCCAGTACTGAGTTTCAAACCCCTACCTATCTATGCATTGCTACTACAGTGTTATGCATTTACCACATGCACCACAGAGCTTATAGAATGGATGTTGTCCCAAGGTACTTCTATGGTGAGGAACATCACCAGCCCTTGTAAATACTGGTATTGGGTGATAGATTTCATAAAATGCTTTACCATACACACACATTTACATTTGCCAGGACTGAGGGTAAAACCTCTATCTAATTCTGTTTTCAGACCTTTACCACATTCACCATTGACCTTACATGGTTTAGGGTTGCCAACAGGTACTTCTAAGGTGAATGATATCTGCAGGACTGCTAAAGCAGGGCACTGAGAAGTGTACTGGGTGTAAATGGGGCCAACATCTTTAAGGTACAGACACACACACACACACACTATACACATATATATATATATATATATATATATATATATATATATATATATATATATATAGATAGATAGATATACACACACACACACACACACACACACACACACACACACACACACACACACACACACACACACACACACACACACACTTGCCAGGAATGAAATTCAAAACCCTACCTATGTAGTTATTGCTACTACATTGTTACACATATAGCACATGCGCCACAGAGCTTATAGGTAGAACAGTGTCCCAACATACATCTAAGGTGAGTGACATCAGCAGACATTTTAAAGTATTACACTTTGAAATGTACTGCCTGTGTATGGACACAAAATGCTTCAACCTACAGATATAGACACACACAAACACACTTTTACAATTGCCAATAGTGAGATTAGAACTCCTACCTAAGTAGTGTTTTGCACTACAGTATCACACAGTTATCACAATCACCACAGAGCTTATATGTTAGAGAACTGTCCAAAGGTATCTTTGAAGTGTGTCCTGCAGGGCTTCCGGATATTGGCTAAGGGTCTTGCCACCCCCATAGTGGCTTTTTTAGGCAAGGCTCAAAAGACAAACCCACCTCCTTAGAAAACAAAAATGGAAAAAAACTAAGGGTAATGCTCAACGCCAGAAGTCTAAATCTCAAGATGCAGGTACTTGATGCACTCCTCAGCATGGAGAACATCGACGTCTGTGCAGTAACTGAAACCAGGTTCAAGGCTCCTGAGAGCACCCCAGTGCTACCGGGCTATACCTCGTATCATGCTTTTCGGCCCCAAAACCTGGGCCGAACCACAAAGGGAGGGGGAGTGTCCATATTCATAAAGGACACCCACACCTCCAGGTTAGTAGCAACACATGAAGCATCAGAGACCATACAGGTGCAACTAACAATAGGCAAAACTGCTATACAACTGGTAACATGTTACAGACCACCCTCCCAATCTCCAGAACCCCACTCAGCCTTCCTGAAGACATTGGAGGATATGAATGTTTCACAAAATACCATCAAACTGGGAGACTTCAACTACCCAAACATAGATTGGGTACATTATTCTAGCCCTAATACCCTAGCCCAAAGGTTCCTGGAATTCATAAATTCAAATGCACTGGAACAACTAGTCACCTCTCCCACTAGGGGAGATAATATACTAGACCTGATCATCACAAACATGGGGACAAAATGCTCCACACTGGAAGTATACCCCTCACTAGTGAGATCTGACCACAAACTAATCTCCCTGGATATACATATCCCACCTCCACCCCCAGCACAAAAGACCACAGTGAAAAACTTCTCAAAAGCAGACTTCACTCTTCTTAAGACTGAGATGGTATCCTTTAAGCCCACTGTGCCAGTGGATACCACATCCCACAATGCTGAATCCTTCACAAATGCTTTCTATGGACATCTCCAAGAATGCATGGATCATGCAATCCCAAACAAATCCAAGTCCCTCTCCACCAAATGTAAGCATCCTGTCTGGTGGACCTCAGCCATAAACAAATTGTATAACAAAAGAAGGAAGCTACTGCACGTCAGAGCGAAATCCCATGAAGGGAAGACATCTCTGATCAACACTAGCAGAAAACTATGTTCTGTCATAAAAACATCCAAGGCAAACTTTGAGAGAAAAATCGCTAAGGACACTAAAGATAACCACAAAGCCTTCTTCAGCTATGTTAGAAACCTGGGCGGAAACCCTCAGATATGCTCAGAGTTGGTTCATAACAACAAAAAATACACTGAACCTACAGATATTGCTAACATTCTGGCTGACAGGTTCAGTGCAAATTTCTCCCCTCCTTCACCCACAAAAGAAGAAATACTTATCCCAGCTGAATGTAATCTCCCTGTCATCTCAGATGTCCAAGTGAGAACCACCCTAAACAAAGCAAAAAACACAGCATCAATGGGACCTGACGGTATCCCGGGGTGCGTGTTACGTGAACTCCAAGAGGAGCTAAACCCACACATAAAAATGCTATTTAACCTTTCCCTTACTTCGGGATATGTACCTGAACACTGGCGTACAGCAACAGTGGTCCCACTCCACAAGGGGGGTGCCTCTACAGACCCTGGAAACTACCGCCCCATAAGCGTAACTAGCCTGGTCTGCAAAGCTATGGAAAGAATCATTATGGAACTCATAAACAGAGACATAGGGGGCCTACAGACACTTGACCCCACCCAGTTCAGCTTTGTAAAGGGCAGATCCTGCCTTTTAAACCTGGTTGACTTTTTCGAAACAGTCACTAGAGCCATTGATGAGGGCAAAGCAGTCCATACAGCATACCTGGACTTGGCTAAGGCCTTCGACACAATACCCCACTCAGGCATCATAGATAAGCTAAACAGCTTAAAAGTAAACCTTTATGTCACTAGATGGGTTGCAAACTGGCTAAAGGACAGAACCCATAAAGTTAAAATCGCTGGAGCAATGTCAGACTCAAAGCCAGTCACAAGTGGTGTCCCACAGGGATCTGTCCTGGGATCCCTCTTGTTCGGCATTTATTTCTCAGATGTTAAAGCAAACATGGGAGGGCTGTGGCTGACAAGGTTCTCAGATGACTGCAAACTAGGCACCATAGTCGATACACCAGCAGACACACACATCCTACAAAAAGCCCTCACTGAAACAGGCAACTGGTGCCGTAGTCACGGCCTTAAACTAAATGCCAAAAAATGTATAGTCATCCCTTTTGGAAAAAACAAAGTACCCACAAATTATCACATAGACAGCAACCCACTGAGTATGGAAAAAGTAATCAGAGACCTAGGGACCCAAGTAGACAGCGACCTCTCATTTGACACCCACGTTGCCAAAGTGGTTAGAAAAACATTCTACCTTGCACACCTCATCATGAAGGGATTCACATCCAGATCCCAGGATGTCATTGTACCCCTATATTCCTCCCTCATCAGACCCATGATTGAGTACAATGCTCCATTTGGTATGTACCTTACCCGGCATTTGCAACAGCTGGAGAGACCACAAAAGTACCTCACCAAAAGGATCAAGGGTCTCCAACATATGTCTTATTCTTCCAGACTAAAGAAACTTCAGCTCTATTCAGTAGCATACCACCTGCTCAGAGGTGATCTCTGCCTGACGTACAAGGCCATGTCCAATCAGGATCTGATGGACATGCTCCACCTCAAAAAATCCAAATCCATCAGGACCACGAGAGCTAAAGACTTAAACCTCGCACAAGTATGAATAGGACATGCTGGAGGGATAGATTCATAACCCAGAGGCTTCCCATGCTTTGGAACAGGATCCCAGTTCATATTAGGCAGAGCCCCTCACTGACTCTCTTCAAGAGAAATCTTGATGAGTGGATGGGAGATCGTAAGTTTACCCCAGGGGTCACATCTGTGTCACTGCTAGACAGGGGCACAGTAAACTAATTCTATTATATAAGGGGACCTTCATTGTGTCACTACTAGACAGAGGCACAGTATTCTAGATTTATTCTGTACATTTTTGTACCATTTCATGGGGTGGCAAAAGCCACATCACTATGGCTAGGCTTACAAATGCCCCAGGGCAGATAGCCTAGTACTATACTATGAAACTATGAAAATATGAAACTATGAAGGTGGGTGACATCAGCAGCAGTGCTTATGGAGGAGTAAGGGAAGTGTAGTGAGTGTGAAGGGCCTCAAACTCATTCATCTAGAAACACACACATACTCACACACAACTTTACATTTGACAGGACTGAAATTACAACTGCTACATGGATACTTATTTGTACTATAGTGTTCCACAGTTATCACAAGCACCACTGAGACTTTGGAGCTGAGGGCTAACAAAAATAATTTCTACAGTCAATGACATCAGCACATCATGTGATATAGGCCAATGGGATATGTACTGGGTGGAAAAGGCCTCATAAAGGGATTCTCTCTGTTGCTGTCTCTCTCTCCCCCACTTTTGTGTGTGTGTGTGTATGTTTGATTTATTATATTATGTTGGCCTTAGATATGTGTGAGTATTCCTATCCAGTGTGTGTGTGTGTGTGTGTGTGTGTGTGTGTGTGTGTGTGTGTGTGTGTGTGTGTGTGTGTGTGTGTGTGTGTGTGTGTGTGTGTGTGTGTGTGAAGTATCAGTGGTGTACTATTTGGTGTGTGTGCACAGACATCTGCAAATAACAGGTATTTATAGTCCTCTGTGTTGTCAGACATTGGCTTCATTTCTCTAGGTGTAGGAGCATGCCCAGTATGATTTTTTATTGAGTGTGTGCATGCATTCCAGGGAGAGTTGGACTCCAGTTCAGGGTTTTGTGTGCTACAGCTACACCTAGCAACCTGTTTTTGCAGGATATCTGCACATAGGTTGCCAATATGGTGACACAATGGGGATAACATATGGGGGAATACTGTAACTATTGCTGTCTGTGTTGCTTATGTAACATGGTTGGTTGTAGCATAGATTTTCTGACATATGTACTGTTTTACATTGTGATGTATCATGTCATCAACTACTGACAGATATCATTCTTTGCTCACAGTTATTTACCAGGATAATACAAGATGAATGAAGCTGAGACCAATATTCTGAGGCATATAGACTACACATTCTGACACATTCTTGCCATTGTGGAGGGGTAGCTACAGACAGACTGCTGGTTCTGTGTAAATGGTCCAGCACCTTGGTAGTATGCTGGCTGGGGATCCCCTTCTTGTGCTTTCCTCAGCTTAATGGAATGGCCATATCCTGCTGGGCCCATACCTCTCAACTGTACAGGTACACCCAGGTTATTCAGCAGCAGGACACATATATCTGGTCAGTTTACCTTCACATTATGGTTTACAAGCAATTTTGTGGCTATTCATTCATGGGTTTGCAGTCAGGGGGTAGTATGGAAAGACATTAGAGTTTCAGACTTCGCACACTTCACGACATCCATGCTTCTACACCCCCACCTGTTATTCTCTGCTCTTCCTAGCATTATGAAAGTAATATCACAGAGGTATCCCTATAGGTGTGCCTTTATCCCAGTAGTATTTATGGCCTGGTCCACAGTTCTTGCATTAGGACATAGAGAGGCATGCTACTGGCATTTGTCAGCATGGCCTTGCATTTGTTTTCTGTTTACTGTGTTAGGTTGTTAGTTAGGACCCCCAACATTCCATACATTGGCACTATGGGTGAGGCATGGGCCTTTGCCAGAGGACTGTAGGCCATTTGAGAGTGCTGCAGGCCATCTGTAGCAGGCCAGTGTATTCTGTCACTCATACATTCCCAGGCTGCAAGCCAGTGGATTACCCTGGGGTGCCAGTGGTAAGTGGTTGAGGTGTTCCTATCAATCCTTCCTGTTCATACTGATCCATGAGTCTGGATGTGGTCAGGTTGATGCTTACAGCTAAGGACACACCTGCATGGTACACCTATTCACCATGCAGCATCATGTATGTATTCCCATGCAGAGATGGGTTCATGCTGTACTCATTCCCTACAGCAAGGATATGACCTGTGATAAACCTGTGGCTGATGGTGGGGTGAGCTGGGTGCATGTGTGATATTTATGCTACTGGCACCTGACTCAAAGATATACCTGGGACATTCCCCTTTTGCTGGCTTGTGTGTGGACATGGGCAGCCTGTCATTACTTTATAACTGTGCCTTTTGTGGTCTGCCAGTGATTGGCCAGACTACCAATATTCCATACTACAGGGACAACTAATGTGATGCTAATCTCTATGTATAATTCCAAAGTTGTGTGCAGTTGACAGTTATTTTGTATGCACTCTGTGTAGGTTACTTCCACCTGTGTACTGTTTCTATGTATGGGCTCCCATTCATGGCGTGTCCAGATTTCCAACGGTGACAGATATTGACATCTGGACAGTGAGTATGTACAACTGCTGACATGGGTGTAGCTGAGAAGCAGTGTGGTTGGCACTGCAGTTGTTGGAACATGGCCCTGTTGACCACTGTACTGTACCTAGGCCACTGAGACACAACCATCCAGGCCACATGCTGACCACTTCCAGGCAATATTAAACACACAACAAACTTACCACACTGACCCCTGCATATTGTACACATGCAGCAATGTAGATTGGGACAGCTCTGGCAATCTGCGCTCCAGTGATATTACTCCTCAAACTTACATGTTACTTTATTTCTACATGGGATTGGGGGGTGAACACCTGAACATTTTAAACTTTTGCAATGACTGTACTGGTATTTCAGTTACTCTACTGGCTCTTCCATTTCATATTGTACTGTGACCTATCATGCAAAAAGGAGGGATATCAGTAGAGTACACATGTTAGATTTTAATGGCATAAATTTCAGTTTCAGACTTCATACCATTCAGAACTAAAATGCAACTGCTAGACCTGTTGTAGTATGTCTGTGTAAGTCTGGAGGGGGGTGCTGTTCACCATTACCATCATTTGGGGGCCTTAGCTCGGCCTTTCTTTATGGTCATCTACACCTGTCCTACTGGGTGAGGCTGGTGGTGGGTATGTGACCCTCATTGACATCCATGTGTGTGACCTATTGACATCCACAGTTATTTGGGCCATCAGGTGTACTGTGGCGAGAGTTGTCACCTTGTGTAGTACTGCCTAGTATGTTGACACCAGTATTTGTTATGGATTTCCTGCCTCCCATATAGCTGTCAGCTGTCTGCTGCTATCCCATTCAGCCGCCCAATTCCCTTGCATGCTTGCATCCATACCATACATGCAACTATCAGAACATGCTACTCCATTCAGTAATTGATAGGACGAGTGACTTACTTTGTTGTTGGGCCAGTATTGAGGATGGTGCTGGAGGGCTGACTATGTTGGATGCACATAGTACACTTCCTATACATGGTAAAGCACAGGTAGTGTTATGTTTGGCATCCCTTTTACTGTATGTGCGAGTTGGAGAGCGGTATCAGTCCCTGGGTCCCTACAGTGTCAGTGTGTGTGCTATGCTTTGCCTCTTTGCTAAGACCTGGGCATACTGGGCACACCTCCTTCTGCATACAGGGGCAGGCTCAGGAAGTGTCTCCTCCGAGTCCCTCTGTGCTTGTGCTGACCTTGGCAAAGGTGGGGGCTGTGTGACCCTGCCCCCTGCTGTTCCTGCTGCAGCTGTTTCCACAATATCATATTGTGTAACATGGCACATACTATGAACATTTGTGTACATGCAGCTGGAGAGTACTGCAAGGCTCCACCGGATATGTCAAGGCAGTGGAACTGTGACTTAAGCATCTCAAACATATGCTCTACAATGATCCTGGTTTGAGCGTGTGCCTTATTTGGAGTTGTTGTTTGGGTGTATGTGTATTTCTGATGGGTGTCATCAGCCATGGCTCCAGGGCATAGCCAGCATCCCCCACTAACTGGCCATATGGGATGTCCCCCTGGCAAACCCCTGATACAGCTGTGAGCAATGCCAGATGTGGGAGTCATGATAGCTTCCAGGGCTGCCAGCACACACATTCATGATAATGCCCTGGGCATTGCACACAACCTGTCAGTTGATGGAGGGGAAGCCCTTGCGGTTTATGTAGACCCTACCCCCGCTTGCCGAGTGGTACTTTGATGCAGATGTGTGTGCAGTCTATAGCACCAACTACCTCAGGGTATTCTACTATATGGTGGAAGAGATGCATATTTCTGGGCAATCCCTCACGGGTGATGGGAAAATATATGTGCTCATTGGCATGTGGTGTCATGGCATCCAGGAACTGGTGGAGTACCCCGTATGCTGATGCCTGTGAGACCACCATGATATCCCAAATTGGTCTTTGGAAGGTACCTGTGGCTAATATTCTTAAGCCTGCACATACCTTGGTATCCACTGGGATGGGTTCCCCTCTGTTGGTTCTGTGTGTGAGGCAGGGTTGGCACAGCTGGACGATTTGCTCTAGAATATCCCTGTCTATCCTATAGCGCTCCACCATCTATAGCTCATGTAGGCCCTGGTAGGTTACCCTGGGTCTGTACACTCTTCTCCTCCTCACTGTGGGTCAGTTGTCAGCATTCTCCTCTTCACCACCCTCAGTCTCTAGCACATATTGATGGAGTAAAGCAATGGCAGCCTCTAACATTTTTAGTTAGTTTTGCCAGTTAAAAATCCCTGTCTGTGTACACCGGTGGTGTATAGTTTGTGGGAAAAAAACAGTTTGAAAGGTGTTTGCATAGTTTATAGTAGTGTGCTGGGCTGCTGCATGTGTAATTGGCTGATTCTGATACATTCCACCTGCCAGCTATGCTAGTTCTCCTTGATTGCCTTCCTACTGCTGTTTCCCCTTCCCAGTTCCTCTCTGTTTAAGCCCCAAGGCATGCCGTGCATACCCAGTGCTGAAATGTAAACAGTGCTGCCATTTCCTCTTTTTTTTATGTTTAAAACCCAGTGATGGCACGCACACCCATTTAGGTTATGTACACAGTGCTCAGGCAAATCTGACACACACCCTTCCTTAGCTGTGCTTAGCTAAGGGCAAACACGGGCCACAGAGCTCCAATGAGCTTACAGCAAGCATGACACACATCCTTATGAAGTCATCCAGCTCTTAGACTTGCATTGTTGTATTGCTGAACCTACATGGTTAGGTACAAGCTGACACTGAAGAATTATGTAATTCAGTATAACTCCCCTCCTTTACATACCCCAGTGTGTAGGTTATTAGTTACTGCACTAAAATGGACCCTTTCCCCTTGACAACCAGTGCTCCTTGGTATTGTTTACATTCTGCATGCCATTGACTATAGTGGCAAAATGCAGATTTAACTTAAAACTGAGTTTTCCCATTTTGTTTATTTTCAGCACGATCCTGTCTGCGCGCCGTTGCCCTATGCTTAAATGGCCGAGATCAGCCAAAATAAAAAAAGTTTAATTTTCATAATAATTAATCAATTTTTAATGCCAATGACGTTATATTTGGCCACTGGCATGTCTAATGTACATAATACATGCTTTTTCATGAATTGTCATGCCACCATTTTGTCATTTGCAGAAATGTACTCAGTTATTTTCTGAATACATTCCTGCATTGACACTGTTCTAGCACGGAGACCTGGCAGCTTCTTGAATCGCTAAACCACCTCATTTGCATGGTTTTCACCAGCAAATTGGGTGATTTGCATGCCACACAGTTTTCTGTGCTAGAACAGTGTAGGGCCGCTCGTGCACGTGAAAACGACACTATCCTGAATCGTTCGGCGTCCATTTTCTATGCAGGAGCGGCTACAATGTTCCTGTACAGAAAAACAGCCTCCTGAATCCCAGGGAATATGTGACTTGAGAAAAAAATAGAAATTGTGTGAAGGTAATATCATTATAGGCATTTTCGAAAACATTGGAAAGAAAAAAATGTTTGAAGAACTAAAAACTGTGTTATAGTGAACATGTCAGTGGTAATGATTGGGGATTTTAATTGCAAGGTAAGAAAAGAAAAATGAAAACATGTAAAATGTAAGCATGATAAAAGAAGTGATTCGATATGGAAACTTGATGCTAGGAAAAGGTAAAGAGTGGGCATACAAAAGGGGAATTTTTAAAACAGGAGTAGATTATATTATATATTCAAATGGTATGAACGAAGTGTAAGGTAGGGTTGAATGAGTAGATGCTTCAGATCATAGAGCAATATGGGCTGTGTTAGGCAATAATGAAAATCGCATTCAAAAGGAATAAAATGGTTAACAGGGAATGTAAGTAAGAAGAAAGAGTTGTCAGAACACCTATAATATTTATTTGATAATAAAGTTAATTGTATAGTTCCAGGGTTGTTTTTGAAAGAAAATAAGATTATATATTTTCAGCATGGTAATAAGAATGATTCTTAGATAATATGCTCTGAGAAGTAAATATGTGAAGTTGTATGGAACATAAAACTGCCAAGGGGTGAGAAACATATACATTTAATTTAAAGAAGGGATGAGTTGAATGTAAAGCTTGATATTTAAGACTGATAAACTGATTACACCTATACTAAGGAAAGAAATATTTCCAAGAAAGGAGTCTCATTTCAGAATTATGGAGTATAAAGAAAGAGGTTGTGACGTACTATTTTGTCAGAGCATGTCTGTACAAACAGAAAAAGAAGATCAAACTATATGATGTATAATGTTTATCTTAATAACAATCCAAGAGAAGAAATTTTCTCTTTTTCAGTTCTAGGAATACTATGGAATAAAATTGGAATACAGTCATTCATTATTGAGACTGAGTATGTCTTATCTCATTGATGATTATTTATAGTTCATGATCATGAAGGTAACAGATACTATCAGTCGATATATGATCAGTACACTAATGGCTATAGTTTCAGGTTTAGAATTCCGGGTATGTTGCTCTCAGATAGTAGTCCACAATATGCAAGTACTGAGGTCATGATTTGTTTATAACAATGGAGTTTTAACATGTTACCCCTAGTTCTAACTATATACAGTCTAATAGTTAAGCAAAGATGAGTTGGCATTTCATACTGTCAAAAACCTCATTAGGAAATCGGAGAGCATTAATGTTGAACTGTTACATAGATCCATACTTAGCTCTGTTGAGAATAGAACACCACCACTGCTAGGCACTGATCTATCGTGCACTCAGATACTGATGGATAATAGATTAAAGAGCATAATTCCTATGTCTGCATCTTAACTTACTTTTAAATATCAAATTCAGGTGCAAAACATGCTAAAGCAAAACCTAAAGAAATCCCAATCCCTCCGCACCACATGCTCCAGAGACTCAGCCTCATTACCACAATCAACAGAATGTATTGGAGGGACAGGTTCATAACCCAGAGACTGCCCATGCTATGGAATAGACTTCTCATACATGTCAAGCAGATCTCCTCACTGAACCTCTTCAAGATAAATCTCGATGAGTGATAGAAATAGAAAATTCACCCCGGGGATAGTTCCAATGGCTCGACTCAACAGAGGCACTGGGAACTAAGATCAGGTGGCATGATGCCTGGGTAATTTTATGGCTAGACTTGTAAAGGCCCCAGGGCCATTAGCCTAGTACACACCTATGAACTTATGAACCTATGCAAAAAGGAATGGGATTATGATCAATGGGCTAAGCACTTCTGTTTAATGACGCAAGTAATGTAACATTTCAGCATTGAAAATCAACCAAAACACATTGTTCTGAAGCAGTCTATTTGTTCTTTTTACTGTTGATGGAAAACTGCTTAAAACCAGACAGAAGGCATCTGTTCAGAACAAATACCTCACAATAACAAAATTGAACTCAGAGACTGTTTTTGTGATGGCTTCAGAGATAAGATGGTATTCGGGGAGGAAGTCATTGAGAAAGCAAAAGTGGTGTCCCAAGATGAATTCCTAAAGAAATATGCTATTGATAACAGTTGTAATGACCTTTCAGGAGATTTATCTCCAGAAGAAGTTCTTACCACTTTATTATCAGTGTTACGGATCAAGAGAATCCTTTAAATGTTGAAGATTTGACAGATGCCTCAGAAAGCCAGCCAGATATTCAGACATTTTACAAAGTGACAACTGTTATTAGAACTGATATCATAAATGGTATGTATTTCAAAGTTAAAAAGAAATATTAGTTTTAAAAATACTGGCAACTGTCTTTATTCTAACAATAGTGACGTGTGTGAATTTCCAGAAGTAACTTCCATTTCAGAGTGTAAAAGACTGGAAGCAAACAGTGAAAACAGGAAAGCCTTTTCCTTCTGAAAAAGGGGGATGTGAGATGCATGTGCACATCTCTGTAAGTTATTGGCACTACTAACATTATTCAGAGTCCTGTCTGCATATCACATGGTTTGTTTTCCTGCACGGGGCTGTGCTTTCTGATAATAAAGGTGATGAAGGTAGCAGTATGTTATCCTGTGTCTTGTCTCATTACTTGTATTTTCAAATACCAAATGTTACAAAGGTGACGTGCAGGGAAAGTGAATTAACAAGGAGTGCAGGAGAAACTGTTATTATTTCAGGATGAACATGGCATAGCAGACATGAGAAAATATGGACAGCAGACATTTTAAACAACAGGGGTTACAATGCACATTAACTGATAGGGGTGATGGAGAGACTGTGCAAAATGTTATAAGGAATAATTGGTGTTTCATAAAGCTGAAATCAGTTCCATTAGTTTATTAGACACTTAGGCTTATTAATGTATATCACTATTTTCAAACTATTTTCAAACACTCTTAAATAGGCATATAAATCATAGGACAGAGGGAGGGACCATATTGAAGAAGGAAATTGCTTTATGCAGACTGTATCTGGCAACGGATACGACCATTTGAGATATGACTCGCAGTACTTCATATGTAGTACATATAGCAGAAAGTGCACAGTAGTGTTGTGACAGCTTTTAATGTTTATAAAATGGAAGGAAAGGATACTGGAAATGCATACTTTAAGGAAATGGATTGTGTAAGTTCTTTTGCCCAGATATTAAAAGTAAAAATACAATTCATATATGTTTTTGTATTTCTGGCCTTAGAAACAGTTTTCAAGAATAGAAGGCATGGGAAGGGGAGATGTAGGAGCTCATTTACAAGGACAGATGTTCATTAAAAATTAGATTGCGTGGATTTTATTTGGAAAAAAATGTGAATTAAATAGTATTTTTAGTGGCAGGCAAGACTAATGCACGTAATTAGTTGTATTTTAATATAATCTTAACATGTTCTGCAAAGCACTGCAACATATTTGTTTACTTTAACTACTGGTGTGGTTATTTATTTGGTAAAGTTTATTTATGCAACTTCATATCATGTTAGTTGCAGTACACAATGTACGTTTCTGGATTTACTGTGCTTCATAATGCATGGACATGCCTTAGAAGAGGGCAAATATTTGCACACAGTTTTAAGCCTGTTTTTAATAGATTTATATTTGTAATACATGCTTATGTCTAGTTCTGTCAAGATACTTGTGGATTACGGAAAAACAACAAAATACTGTCAATGTAGAAAAGTCATAAAAAACACACACCAGAGCCACGATCCACACTATCCAGTGCTTTTGCTGATACTTGTGAACTACTATGAATTTTAGAGGAAAGAGTGGCATAGCTGAAAATATATGTGCTCAATAACACTGACCATTAAATTTCCAGAAGTGGAGTAAGAAAGTTGTACTGTAAGTGATTGCTATAAAGGTCGTGTGTGACCTGTTTAGGTGGCATCTGTATTATTTACATACACATTTAAAAGGAATTATTTTGCATAGCTTTCTTTCTCTAGCCATAAATGACACTAAGTTCATGGAGACTTCTGATATGCTCACATGAGAACTGTTGCAGAAATTACAGCATAAGGCACATGAAAACAGGAGGCAGGGTGCACCAATATTTTCAGTGAATGACAGGGGCAAGTGAGTTGAACTAAAGGCCTGAAAATGGTTTACAGCATTCATGGGGTTAAGTTCACAAGAACAACAAGAAGCAAAGTGTTGGAATATGAGCATGTGCCAGTGACAGAGAGGGATATAGCCCTGACTATGGCCCAGGTGACCTGAGTTTGATCCTCAGCTCAGGTGTTCGATGGCACAAGCAGGGAGAATGGGCATGCACATCCTGATGGGGAGGTGCTGGGGGGTGCACACATGGGGCACATTGGCGCGTTGTTCTCCCTGGTGGATAACAGAGAGACAACAGTGCTAGTGCTGCCTGCTTGTGGCTGGAGTGTCTTGCTGATGCTAAGCCCCTTGTGGAAGTGAGGGCTGGGTAGCACTGACACCTATTACACAGTCCTCCCTGGGATGTTGCCAACATGAGCAGGTATGTGGAATTAATACAAAAACACTCCCATGCAGCAGGATGATGCTGCAACAAATTCCTCCATCTTCTCACTGGCCCAATCATGGTTTGGATATAGTCTAGAAGATTAATTGGAGGATCAGTAGACCTGGCAGATGAGGAGATGGCCTAGGGGGAGCTGATGATCAGCTGTAGGGAGCAAAAAGTAGGGGGGGGGGAGTGCTAAAATATTCCGCATAGTGCAGAGGAAAGGAATGCATTCATTCGAACAGAAAAATGTATATGATTGTAGGTCTCATTAACAGATTTTAAACAGTGCTGTTATGCATGTGTGACTGGCAGAAGGTGAATACAGCACAGGTAATCCATAACATTTCAGAACATGCACAAGTGTAACAGAAGATCATTTGCATAATGCACACTACATTTGTGATGCCACTGCATACATACTATGGTAGGGGGCAAAAAAACTAATCAAACATTCTTGGTTTTAGGTCTCCAGTGCTAGCATGGATGATCTGTCCTTCTAAATGAAATAGATGTGGTCTGTGGGGAGCAGAGAGATGAGTAAACCGTTATTCTTAAAGCCTTTAGGTGGATCGTAATCCAGATACAACTGACAACTGATATGTGTGTTTGTGGATATGCAACTTTGTGGAGGATATGTAAATCTGTGTAAAAAAGACAGAGAAAATGTTTTAAAAATGTAATTAAACAAGCTGATTTCAGGTGATAAGTGCCCATCAAATAAAAAATGTCCTCAAAACATGCTTCATTCATGTGGCATTGTTTTGCATTTCTGTGCATTTCACAAAGCATTGCACCTTCTTTCATATAGAGTTTTGCATGTAAAACACCAAATGTTATAATAAATTGAAACTATTACAGCAATACTGTATCAAACAACAGTAGTCCACATAATCATCCAGACTGACTGCTGGGAGTACCAGATTTCCTGTAATCAATATAAATATCACTTTGGGTCTCCCCTGAAAAGGGAATACAAGGACAATGGGGCTAAACCTGCCAACAAAGGATAAATGTATAAAAAGATCAAAAAGTTTACACATATAGAAACACAGTTGCACACACAAACACACACACACACACACACACACACACACACACACACACACACACACACTCATAGAGATATGCACATATGCACACAAACACACACACACATACACACACAACACACACAAAAATGCATAGGCAGAGACATGCAAACTTACACAGACGTACAGAAAGACACAAACACACACACACACACACACACACACACACACACACACACACACACACACACACACACACACACACACACACACACACACACCAATCAAAGCCACTTTATTGACTCTGTATACCTCTGATGGTTTATTCTGATCAAATAAATAAAGAAATGCATAAGTAATAGGCACAGCTAATATATTTTCTGTCATTGATGTGAGACACATATAGTGCAATGTATTGCAACTCCTCCGTCTCTCACACACACACACACACACACACACACACACACACACACACAGACACACACACACGCACACACTTACTGACTTTGTTGACTGCACAACTTAGATGTTTGATTGTGATTAAATGATTAATTTTATACATAATAATCAGTATATTTGTGTTTCAGCTGTCAGACTTAGGCTAAACTATTAACAGACACACAGACACATGCTCACAAATACAGACCCATGAGCATTCTCCTTTTAACTATCGTTGCAGTTACTTGCTTTAGTCCTGTTTCTTTTTTTTTTGGTAATTACATATTATCACAACCATGTTCCACACCGATAATACCTAAGTTGCCTTATTTATTCTTGTACAGCATTGGGCCGAAACATTAATGACTTAAACATTCTGCATCCTAAACTGTGCAGTACTGAAACATTCAAACAATAATATATCATTCACAATTAAGCTTTTACAGTGTAAACAGTCTGGTTAAGATAAGGCAAAACATCATGCCATTCTGCAGTTGCTGACCCAGTAATAAAGGTCAGAGCATCCATTATCTTTGGTATATTGTAGCTGTGAAAAGAACAGCACCATCCTTAAGTATTGTACGTAATCACAAAGGGATACATCTTTTATTTTCTTCATCTAAAAAAGTTCCAGATCCTTTTACTGTTTGGGTAAGTGAATGCCAAAAAAATGGCTATAACTGTGGTGTGTCTTTTTAAGATACGATTCTGGCGTTTAGTTATTTTTACTCTGTGAAGCAGAGTAAATGAAAGAAAAACTTAAAGTGGGTTATTCTGTACTGTACTGTCCCACTCCTCTGTTGGGAAAATATACTGTAAAAAAACATCGGTACTTGCGTATTATCAACTTGTTTGGAACGTGGTTGCGATAATACGTAAGTACCCCTTTTTTTGCACTGACCACAGCTCTGAAAGGGGTTAGTGAGAGGAAAGGAAATGGCAGATCCTTACAACTGCTGTTGCTGCTATTTTTATTTATTTTTATTTTGCTTTAATTTTCTTGCTTCCTAACCTTGACTTTGTAAGACTTACATAAGGGAAAGGAAATGGTGGCTCTAATAAAGAATTTCAGTCTCTGTGTTCAGATTTTATGTCAGAATAGACAAACTTCTTTTTACTGGGTTCTCCAGTCCCGTGGGGAATGCTGATTCTCCAAGCCCATTTTTAAACTATTTAATTTATCCAAATGCCCATCTCCAACCAATATTCTAGTGTGAAATAAACCACACCATGAACCCAGGTATTCCATTGAATAAGTAGTCAAAAATCTGTAAATAAAAGCAGACGTGACACTCTAGCTGTCCTGCCTTTATTAGTGAACTCTGGAACAGACCTTTATACATATTAAGACACATAAATGCTTTCATGCTGGTTTAAAAAAAAATGTGTGCTTCCGCGCTGGATCTGTTGGTGTGAAATAACTTATCAGTATGATATATCATTTTTGTAACACAATGAAGTTTTAATAATCCCAGCTGTCCATTAAATTCTAACTATGGTTCATTTACTTTAATTATTTAGCCATTCCCACACCACAATATGTACTGAATGCATATTTTATTTCTTATGCTTATTAGATAGTCTTTCTGATATTATCTAATTATATGACAGCGATGATGATTTAATGATTGCTTATTCTCATGTGTGCACTCTTCAACCAATATTACCTTAGTCAATATCTGTGTACTGTCAGTTCATATTTATACTTCTTAGCCTAATTGTTGACATTTTTCATTTTAGTACTATTGCTAGTATGCATTTAAAAATGTGCTAGTTTTATTTAATATGCATTCAATTCACAGTCAGGGTATACTTTTTGTGACTCAGCGAATGTACTATCCTGTGAGTTGCTACTGTAGTTAACTACTATAGTTCTTATATTACTATAGTCTGCACTTATAGTCTTGTGTGAAATGATATGCTTCTGCATTGCATGACTTGGAATATTCTCCCCAGGACTCCACTGAATGCATAATCCTCCTAGCTAGGCATTGCCAGTCAGAAAATATAATAATCGATGAATGTTTGTGTGGCCTGGTGGGTTAATACAGTGAGCTGTAGGTAAAGTGGACCCAGGTTTGAAGCTTGGCTGAGGTGTTCATTTCTCCTATGATCTTATATGAGTGGATGGGAAACCATAGCTTTGTCCCAGGTGTTCATCCTGTGTTGACTGAGGCTTCTTTTTGGAGATGGGAAACAACAAATCTGTCCCAGGGGTTCCACCTATGCCTCTCATTGACAGGTGCTGACTGAGGCTTCTTTTTGGAGATAAACTATTTGCTAGGCTTGTAAGGGCCCCAGGGCCATTAGCCTAGTAAAGTCCTATGATCCTATGAATAAGTACATACATACTTACATACATATGAACATAAATAAATAAATCAATAAGAAAATATAAAGTGAGACTGTAAACAAAACTGTCATAGTTCTTGTTCAGATAAAAAAAGATCCGTTAGATAGCAACAGTTTTATTTATGCATAAATGCTTACATCAAGTAAACAGATATCTACATTCAAACCACTTTTGCCAGACTTGAAAGCTAAAATAAAAAAAATGCACAAAAACAGACTGCTGATAAATATTTGAAGCACCTAAATGTGAAGTATGTGTGAGAAACTCCAGTTATGGGTCATTAGTATATGTGAGAGCTTTTTTTTTCTTAATTATTTTTATTTTATTTATCATTTGTTGACTGGGTCAGTCCCTCTAGGCTAGTGGCCTTTTTTCAGAAGAGTTAGTATTTATATGGACTAGGGGAAATTTGGCAGGGGCACTGAGAAGATTCCCCTACTCTTTTTGGTAAATGTCGTGGGATCATTTGCATCTACCTGAACTACCACCAACACAGGCAGATGGGATCTGCATTTAACATCTCACCCAAAGGATGGGAAATATGGAATATTGGTTTAGGACGTGAGTCTTATACCACGGTTATTGGTCATGGCTGGTTTATAAGGAGGCTAAACAGTAAAATCAGAACAAGATTCACAGAAACTGAACTAATTTGTGAACTGGGAAAAAATGACAGAGGGTTCCCGGAGTGCACAGGTTTCAGTTTGTTTGCTACCAAAGGCATTTGATAGCCACCATCCAAGCTTACAAGCCATTTTTGACTTCTAGAGAGACTCCATGAGCACCCTTCACCATCCATGGAGTTTACCAAGGAAGTAGACAATGGAATTAGATTGTCAAGCCTTTCTTACACACACACACACACACACACACACACACACACACACACACACACACACACACACACACACACACACACACACACTCACACACACACTATACTAACACCCAGGGGAACTGAGTCACCAATCAACCTTACTGATTGTCTTTGGAGGGAAGAGGAACCCTGCGTACCTGGAGAAAACTCACAGAAACTGAGAGAGGACATGCAGACTTCATAAAGAAGGAGACCCAGTTGAGAATTAAATGGGAAAAACTTTTGCTGTGAGGCAACAGTGCAAATCTCTGCACCTCTGTGATGCCCAGCATCTGCCATACCTACGGGAATAGCAGTTGAGAAGCATATAATTGTATCTGTGCTGATAGTAACCAGTGACCTGGGCCTGTGGTGACAGAAGACAGACTTTATTTAGATTTTCCCACACCACCTGGAAGTTCCTCACATGAAAGGTATCCTACTACATAAGTGGTATGTTAGATAGAGGTGAAACCTTTTTCCTAGGAAAATACAATAATTTTGCTCTGGATGCACTGAAGGATTTATAGTGTACCAAAGTGTTCTTGTATGAAAAATAGCAGTGAAATACTGAAATGGTAAATTAATTTCTTATGGCTTAAAGATGCATTGAGGTATATTATGCATAAATGTTATTATTTCCAACATGTATGTTATCGATCTAAACATTTGTGCTAAAATGACAGTTCATGCAGAGACATATTAGCATAAAAAGAAGGCATTTTTTAGTGTCCTTTTTTGCTGAATGCAGCAGGACATTGACCAGTGGCTATCTACCTGTATCCAACAGAGCCATTTATTCCAGTAAGAAAGAAGCCAGGCATTCCAAGCCTAGGTGAGAGCACTAAAGCCCATCCCTGTCTAGGAATCCTGAGCAGCTCTCATTCTCTGATGAGAGTCAAGTGTTAGGAAGCAGTCTACCTTTTTGGCCTTATGGGGAGGCCTACCCTCTCTCCCTGGGAGAATCCTCTGTTGTCTCCTGAGGGGCATTGTACCTCGCATGCTAATTACCCTCATATGCTCTTACTCAACATGTATTCAATAAACTTAGACTCCAGTGAGTATAACACCCAATGCTCCTGCTAGATCACCCATGTGGCAAGACAAAACCTCTTCCCTCCTCTAAGAAAGGTGAACCAGCAGTGGTCACTCACTCCCATTACTCCTGGCCAGCTGCCACCGACATCTGAGCTCCTAAGTTGAACTTGGGTCACATGGGCTGTAGTCAGGGCTTTAGTCCTCTATGCCACATGGTTTGGGGCATGCGTTGTATCTTAGTTGTTAGATGGGTAATCCAGCTGGTACACTTTGTGGTTATACACGTTCTGCTGTAAAGTGAATTTGATTAATTTCTAGCCCAACCTGGTGCTACCCCTCTCTCGTATTACTTACCTTTGCAAGGTTTCATCTAGAAGTTTCTCATCTACTAAGCCATAAGCACTGGTTTTGCCACTGCTACTGTTGTCTTGATGTTTGTACCTCTATTAAAGATTTTAAATCAATTTAATCTGCTTGGACTTTATTCTCAGTGTATAACATTGACACAGGTCAGCTGACAGCCCAGTGTAGAAAATGTTATATATGACATCGAATCTTTCAGTGTTCAGAAAGGTTGGTTTAGTCAGTGTGTCACTGACTTCATTTGCACTTACACTGTTGCATCTTCTCTTAACAGTAAAAACGTGCCACTGTCTAGGTCTTCTAAAATGTTACTATCTTCTGTGTGATCAAAGGACAAGATAAAAGCTTCAGTTAAGGTTTCTGTAGCTCTATGTACTGCCTCATATGACTTTTGTTCCCTCACTTTGTGTTATGGACATTTGTACTGGACGTGATTTATCTGGATACACTGAAAACAACTAACCCCCTAGACTTGGGTGTGACATTTGTACTGGACATGCCTCATCTGGATACTCTGGATACACTGAAAACATCTAACTCCTAGACCTGGGTATGTAATGGAAACTGTAGATCCTCCCCTTGGGTGGTGGAACCTGATATGATGTGTTAGGCTGCCCTAGTTGCCCCATTATACTGTTGTATAGTCCTATTTACCCCTTCATGTCAGTTGTGACTAGCTGGTTAGAAAGAGTCATCTTTTATCAATTTCCTCAGCTTTAGTACCCTGCTGGTCTGTTGAACAGATTCTTATAGGAGTGCTTTCTCCCATATCATAAAGTTGTCTAACATTTCAAATGTAGTAATTTGACATCAACTCATCGCACTATTAAGTAACTACTTAGTTCTGTGATAAATTCACTAACACTGTGCTTTGCCTTTCTCATGTCTTCTTCCTATAAGCATAACAAATACATTTCAAAGAATCAAATAAGCAATATCTAACATTTAAATACTGTACTCATTATCAGCTATTTTAATAAAAGTATGAACAGCTTTGCCCAGAAGCAGGGGTGTTAAATGCCTCACTCATTGCATCTGATCAGTTTGGTCCCAATTGCACATACACATTCAAATTCCTGAATTAACTACCAAAATCACCGTATATTGAGGGAACAGGAGCACCAGGGTCTGAATGGAGAGATGATGAAATCAGCTAGGAAAAGAGAGTAGTATTGCTGGAACTGAAGTCATCCTCAAGTTTGGCTGATTATCTTCATGTAGTGGACCCTGTTTTCACAAAATCTCAACAAGACAACACTGATACATAGACTGTATCTTATATAGTATATATATCATGGAGAGGGGTAGGCTAAAAATAAAAAAAGACATCGGGGTGCACAAATCCAAGGATAAAAAAGGTTCCCAATCTTGGTATGTGCATGGGTACCAGGACTGGAAAAAATGGCAACGTAGAATCCACAAGACATGGAAACATTCCTACAATGGGTTAGGTTAGGCTCAGGGGGAGGATGCCCCCCCCCCCCGTTGTTGTAGAAGGAAGTAGTGGTCCACAAAAGCGATAAAAACTGACGGGCTAAAAAAGAGCCCTAAAAATGACAGATTGGACTATTGAGGATAAGGAAGAAATGATGTATTGTTACCATTGTGATGCCCCTGCACTGGCCCTTCAATCAAGGAGCCTCAATCTTCACCACTAACACCAGTGAGGGTTGTCCATATAGGGAAAGGATAATAAATGCACACACAGTAAAGTACAATTTCCCTTAAGAGCACACAGAGATCACAGTCAGTCTGGGGCTGGTTTCTCCTTTTCTCTCCAGGTCCACAATAAGACTCCCCACTGGCACCGCTATAGGGTCCACATCTCTGCCTAGTGGGCAAGCTAAAACCACCAGCACACTCTCTGTCCAACCAGTGCTTTGTGTCCCTGCTCAAGTAGCAGACACCAGTGGGAGTGGGGAGCTTTGAGCAGCCTATCTGTCCCTGGAGGAGTGACCTCAGCACAAGAATCTTGTAGTTTATTGGCCGTTTTGGGCCAATTTCTAGCTCTTTAAAGTTCCCTGTATAAAAACCAGCTTTGGCACAGTTTTTTGCTTGTTCCTACTCAGCAACAGCTCCTCGTGGTCCTGCAGAGCGGTGCTATCAGCAGAGAAATGAAAAGAGTGACTGCTTTCAAGATTTAAGTATAATTTACTGTTATTACCTGTGCGACCGTCCTTCCTCGCCGAAAAGCGAGTTTAAACTGCTGATTTACCTGTTTTAAGCCTGTTTTTTGTGTTTTCTCATACCTGCACTTGTAAAAGTTTGTTTGTTTGAATTTAACTGTTGAGGTTGCCCACTCAAGTGCGCTAGCCTGTGTTTAGAATTTACTGTACTTTTCCTGCTGTTTTTCTGAAAAAAAACAACAAAAATCCTTGATTCCCGCCTTTCCTGACCTAGAATAGTCCCTTATACAGGCATTGCTGTATGACTTTTGAATAGTTCCTGTGTTGCCCATTTCCTTACTTGGATAGAAGGATGCTTCTTTGTTCACCAGTGGGAGTGGGGAGCTTTGAGCAGCCTATTTGTCCCTGGAGGAGTGACCTCAGCACAAGAATCATGTAGTTTATTGGCCGTTTTGGGCCAATTTCTAGCTCTTTAAAGTTCCCTGTATAAAAACCTGCTTTGGCGTGGCTTTGCTCGATTTTGCACATAGTGCAGCATCGGGCAGCGCCGCTTAACCAGGCTTAAACCATTCTCGGCTCCACAAAGTCTGCTCATCACTTTTTCCCTTAGATCTGATCTATTCTCTCAAGTAAAGACCTCGTTCTAAACCTATAACCTAGCACTGCTCTTACAAGCAATTATATAAGTTAGCACTAATAAACTAATAGCACTACATCCTCATATACTCCCTAGGAATACTTGTTCCCCTATTGGTCCTTTTTGTCAGCCTTAAAGGAGTTACTTATACTATGCCAGCATGTCCAAAGGTCAGTTGCCAGTTTCCTCTCCAGTCCAGCTGGTGAATCTGGGAATCCTGAGGCAATGTTACAACTGCCTCATGTACACAGACTACCCTCTCCTCCTCCCAACAAATACTAATATATGTGAGAGATGCAACCATATAGCCAAACTGGAGGCTAAGCTCTCTCAACGCAATACTGCCGCAGCCAGTCAGGGGGAGAAGGTAATCATACACACCACAAATCCAGTCGCACATAGACCTACCACATCATCAAATCAAACACATAAACAAACTAAAACATACTCAGAGGCTCTAAATACAAATCTGCCTAAACAGCAGAGACCTCCAAAGCAGACATCCAAGCAACCTCTACCACAAAACAAAAAAAATGAAACACATACGTCACAAAATCAGTGTGCCAAACAGTCACAGCCCTTAAGGACAAACAACACACCTGATACACTTGTAATAGGTGACTTTATCATTAGGCACACTGACATCCCACTCACCAGGCTGAACAAGGAGATGGTCAAGGTGAGCTGCCTGTCGGGCGCCAGGATCCACCACATAACACAAGCACTTAGGTCACTCCAAAGCAAGAACAAATATGACTCTGTCATCATCCATACTGGTGTGAATGACCTGAGCCGTACCTCCCTGGACTACATGAAAAGAGACATAGAGGAGCTCTCAGATCATGTAGCCCAGACAGGTATGACCCTGACCTTGAGTAGCATCTTACCCTCACTGAAAATGATGCCACAGTATAAAGACAAAATTATCAATTTTAACAATTGGCTAAAGTTCTGGTGTCATTCAAAGGGGATCCAGTGTCTGTCAGCCTGGGATGACATGCTCGACAAGCCACGCTGCTTCGCTAGGGATGGCTTGCACCTGTCACCTCTGGGCTTTCGGATACTGGCAAAGGCTCTTGCCACCCCCATAGTGCCTTTTTAGGCAAGGCTCAAAAGACAAACCCACCTCCATAGACAGCACAAGGAAAAACAAACTAAGGGTAATGCTACTCAACGCCATAAGTCTAAACCTCAAAATGCAAGCACTCGAGGCTCTCCTCAGTATGGAGAATATTGATGTCTGTGCAGTAACAGAGACCTGGTTCAAGGCTCCCGAGAGCACCCCAGCACTACCAGGTTATACCTCATACCATGCTTTTCGGCCCCAAAACTCAGACTGAACCAGAAAAGGAGGGGGATTACCCATATTCATCAAGGATACCCACACCTCCAGGTTAGTGGCACTGCATGAAGCATCAGAAACCATCCATGTGCAACTAACAGTGGGCAAAACTGCATTTCAGTTTATAGCCTGCTACAGACCACCATCCCAGATGCTGGAACCTCACTTGGCTTTCCTGAGAACATTGGAGAATATGAATGTCTCTCCAAATACCTTTATATTGGGTGACTTCAACTACCCAAGCATAGACTGGGAACACTACTCAAGCCCTAACAGCCTAGCCCAGAGGTTCCTGGAATTTATAAACTCAAATGCTATGGAACAACTGATCACCACGCCTACAAGAGGGGTAAACATACTTGACCTGGTCATCACAAACATGGGGACTCTATGCTCTACACCAGAGGTACACCCCTCATTGGTAAGATCAGACCACAAATTAATCTCACTGGACATCCACATCCTGACTCCACCACAACCCCAAAAAACCATGGTAAAAAACTTCTCCAAGGCTAATTTCACACTCTTCAAAACTGAGGTGAAATCACTCAAAGCCCCCAGGCCACTGGAAACTATGGCCCAAACAGCAGAGTCCTATATAAATGCATTCTATGGACATCTTCAGGAATGCTTGGATCATGCAATCCCAGATAAAACCAAGACCCAATCCTCCAAAGGCAGACATCCTGTCTGGTGGACCACGGCCATAAATAAACTATACAACAAAAGGAGAAAGCTACTGCAGGATAGAGCAAAATCCCTCAATAAGAAGGCATCACTGATCAGTACTAGCAAAAAACTACGGTCCCTCATAAAATCTTCCAAGGCCAGCGTCAAGAGAAAAATTGCACAAGACACTAAAGATAACCACAAGGCTTTCTTTAGTTATGTTAGAAACCTGGGTGGCAACTCCCAGATATGCTCGGAGTTAGTCCAAAATGACAAAAAATACACTGAACCCACAGATATTGCCAACATCCTGGTGGACAGGTTTAGTGCAAACTTCTCCCCCACAAAGGAGCAATTATCTATCCCAGCAGAGAGTCGTCTCCCTGTCATCACAGATGCTCAGGTAGGAGCTGCCCTCTCCAAAGCAAAAAACAAAGCATCAATGGGACCGGACGGTGTCCCGGGCTTTGTCCTACAGGAGCTCCAAGAGGAGCTAAAACCTCATATTAGGCTACTGTTCAATCTCAGCCTTTCTACAGGTTATGTACCCAAGGAATGGCGTACAGCAACAGTGGTCCCACTTCACAAAGGTGGAGCCTCAACGGACCATGGGAACTATCGCCCCATAAGCCTGACTAGCCTAGTCTGCAAGGCCATGGAATGGATCATCATGGGACTCATAAACAAACCAGATGAAACCACAAGAAAAACACAATCCAAAAACCACAAAACTCAGAAGTCACCAGGTGAGGTAAAAGGAAGACTTCTTTATTCCATAACACAGCATACGTTCTGGTATCTCGGCAATTTGCCTTCATGGAACAATTATCATCAAACTGCATCTTCCTTTTAAATGCTTCTCAATTAAGCAATTAGATCATTAAACTCTTCACATTATTTAACTAATCATGATACAATTCATGAAATATCATTAAATACAAATATCAAATATACAATTATCATTCCAAATATTTAACACATACATTTTTTCATACAAATATAATTAAATATTTATTAGTACTGAAAACATAAATTTAAACATAATGATAATACAAGTAGCAAAAACTATTAAATATACTAAATATATCATAAATATGACTTTATTTATAAATTACTAAACATTTTTGGAAAAATAGACATTCAGAATTTCATAACACAAGCCCACTTTCCAAATTCATGCCCCTAGGGTATAATGTGTGGAATCCCAAGATCATTTTGTGTTCTAATCTGCATAGTGCACTCTTGAAATTATCTGCACATATATGGGGTCTAGCCAACACACTAAATAGAAAACCATCCACATTCCCATTATGTGCATTAATAAAATGGGAGGCTACTGGACTATCCATATTTCCCCTTCTTATATCCCCTAAATGTTCCAAGAGGCGCACTTTGACCTTTTTCGTAGTTTGCCCAATGTACCATAACGGTGTACTACAATTACATCCCAAAATGTACACTATTCCTGATGACTGACAATCGAATTTTTCAAATGCAAAATATCTTTTGCCATTAATTTTAAGTCCATGCATATTTTTAACTTCACATACTGAACATCGACCACAACGATACATCCCAACATCCCCATCAGTAAACTTGATTAACTTTCTATTTAGCAATTCTTTCAAATTTGAGTATCTCCCATAAGAGAATGTAATATGTTTAGGAAATAAATGTCCCACATTTGGATCATCACAAACCACATGCCAAAATTCTCTCATAGCTTGTTCAACCATTAAAGAGAAATTAGAAAATCTAGATGCAAAAAATATCCTATCCTCTGCTGAACTAATTGGCATGTGAAAATACTTTTTATGGTGTCTACCCCTCCAAAATTCCTAGTTCAACATACTTTATCTTTAATGTTTAAAAGTCTGATGCTATCATATCCCCTGGAAGTTAGTCGAGTGACAAATTCTTCACAAGCACCTTCCCATAAATCGACCTCAGAAGTGTTTCTCAAAATTCTTTTGAATTCTCCCTCTGGTAAAGCCTTAATCAAATGAGGTGGATGCATACTGGTGGCATGCAAGAAATTATTTACTACTGAAGGTTTCCTAAAAGATTTAAATTGTACAGTATTCTCCTTTCCTATGTAAAATTCCACACCCAAAAAGGAAATATTACATAGAGAGTATTGTGCAGTAAATTGTAACCCATGAGTGTTAGCATTCAAACGTACCATGAATTGTTCAAACATACATGTTTCACCCTTACAAATAAAAATGAGGTCATCAATGAAGTGTTTGTAAAAAACAACATTATTTACAAAAAATTCGCATTGAAACATGAATTCTTTTTCAAATTCACCCATATAAATGACAGCGTAAGCGGGTGCAAAAGCTGCACCCATCGCTGTTCCTTTCTTCTGTAGAAAAAAATCCTTGTTCCATACAAAATAATTATGTGTAAGACTAAACTCTAACAGACCTAATAAAAATGTAGTACGTGGTCCCTCTCCCATCATTTTCTGCATAGCTTCAAGACCCCATCTTTTCCCAATATTGGTATATAAGGATGAGACATCAACTGTAGCCCAATAATAATTCTGTTCCCATTTCAACCCATGTAATGCTAAACATACATCCTGGGTATTTTTTACATGCGAAACAATTTTGGGTAAATACTCCTTAAACTGAAAATCCAAAAATGTATTCACCCTTTCAAGATAAAAACCAATGCCTGAAATTATGGGTCTACCAGGGGGATTGACCAAACATTTATAAATTTTCAGAATAATGTATAAATATGGGTGACGAGGTTCCATAACTGTTAACTTATTAATATCTTTACTAGAAAGAAAACCTAATCTCTCCCCTCTTTCCAATAATTCCATCAATTCCTCTGAGAATTGTTTGAGAGGGTTCTTATTTAATTTAACATATGTTTCATCTCCTAGTAAAGCATTAACAATACCTTCATATTTCATGGTATCCATAATTACCCAATTTCCTCCCTTGTCAGCCTGTCTTATGGTTATGTTTCCCAGGTTGGACCTAAGCTCTTTAAGGGCCAACCATTCCATTTTATTCAAATTAAATTCCTTATTTATCCTGCAAAATTCATCATATCTTTTCTCAATGCAAGAACATACTATAAGTTCAAATGCATTGATCGCTAACGAAGATTTTGGAGGAGAAAATTTACTAACACTAGTAAGCCTTGGGACCTCAATTCGACCATAGCCTGCTCCAAAATTGTCACCACCACAATTAACATCATCACAATGTGCCATATTAACTTCAACACCATTATCATCATTGGGCAACATTCCATCAAATTCGTAGATACTCAAATTCATTAATTCATCATCTATTGTGTCATCATTAACATTCTCCCTGTTTAAAGAACTTTCAGAAAAGTACACTTTTAAATTTAACTTTCGGACAAACTTTTTCACATCTAATATAATATCAGCAAGTTCCGGTATCTTAGTTGGCACAAATTTAGTGCCTTTAGATAGAACACAAAACATTTCATCAGACAAAATCATCTTTGAAAGATTTACCACATTTAAATTATTATTCAAAGAGCCAGAATTGTCAACAGGAATATTCCTGTCGGCATCAACAACATTGAGATCTAATTTACTGTTCGCAATAGTCCCGGAAGAGTTCTCAAAACAGTCCCCATCTAAACTTCCAAGCACAGTATGATCAATGGTCTTCAGTGTACATTTATCAGTCAGTCCCCTCACAACAAGCGGACTCGCAGATCTTATTTTGAGTTTTTTGTCACAGCATGGGACATACTAGGCGTTTTACTCTGATATCTCCCTGACCTAGTCTGTATATTAGAGTAAAACCTACGATTGTTTTGCGTGCCCTTTTGTCCTTCTGTCGAACCATTTAGGCTTTCCACAGCAATATCCTCAAAGGAAATGCTTTTGCGACTCACGTTCATCTCGGCTGAAGAAACTGATGACACCTCTTCACTTCCTGTGGAACGTTTGAAATATTTCCGAGAAGGACTTGTGGTTTTTGGACTCATAAACAAAGACATTGGGGAAATACAGACGCTAGATCCTACACAATTTGGCTTTGTTAAAGGCAGGTCTTGCCTCTTGAACCTGGTAGACTTCTTCAAAACAGTTACCAAGGCCATAGATGAAGGGAAGGTAGTCCACACTGCCTACCTGGACCTCACAAAAGCCTTTGACACCATACCCCACTCTGGCATCATAGATAAGCTCTCCAGCCTAAATATCAACCCCTATGTCATAAGATGGTTTGCAAACTGGCTGAAGGACAGAACCCACATGGTCAGAATTGCGGGAGCTATGTCAGACTCTAAACCTGTTACAAGTGGCATCCCACAAGGCTCAGTCCTGGGACCACTCTTGTTCTGTATATATTTTTCAGAGATACAGGCCAACACGGGAGGACTATGGCTGACCAAATTTGCAGACAACTGCAAACTGGATGCCATCATCGACTCTCCAGCTGACACAGGCATCCTCCAAAAGGGTCTCACAGAGACGGACAACTGGTACCAACGCCATGGCCTGAAACGAAACGCCAAGAAGTGTATAGTCATACCCTTTGGAAAAAACAAAGTGCCCACAAACTACCATATAGGCGGTAATCCATTAAGTACGGAGGAAGTAATTAGGGACCTGGGAACCCAAGTTGATAGTAATCTCTCCTTTAACAACCATGTTGTCAAAGTGGTTAGAAAGACCTTCTATATAGCCCACCTCATCATGAAAGGGTTCACATCTAGATCCAAGGAGGTCATTGTGCCCCTTTACTCATCCCTCATCAGGCCCATAATTGAATACAATGCCCCATTTGGGATGTGCCTTACCCGTCACCTGCAGCAACTGGAGAGACCACAAAAGTACCTCACCAAGAGGATCAAGGGTCTCAAACAGATGACCTATGCTGACAGGTTAAAGAAACTCCAGCTCTACTCAGTTGCATACCGCCTACTTAGAGGCGATCTGTGCCTGACTTATAAAGCCATGTCCAACCCAGAATTAATGGACATGCTCCACTTCAAAAAATCCAAATCCACTAGAGCTACGCGCTCAAGGGATTTGAATCTCAGCACAGAAATCAATAGGACATACTGGAGTGACAGATTCTTGACCCATAGGCTCCCAGTACTCTGGAATAGAATTCCAGTCCATATCAGGCAGAGCCCCTCGCTGACTCTCTTCAAGAGAAATCTTGACGAGTGGATGGGAGATCGTAAGTTCACTCCGGGGATCACTTCGGTGTCACTACTAGAAAGAGACTCAATAAAGTAACCAAAAAAAGGGCACAGTAAAACCCATTTTTTAAGGGGTGGTGTAAGCCAAATACACTCTGGCTAGGCTGATAAATGCCCTAGGGCATATAGCCTAGTATCAGCCTATGAACCTATGAACCTATGAACTTTGAGATAAGAGTTTATACAACCACACAGACACTCCTGGGGAAGGCTGGCACAGGTTCTCCAGCTGTGCCCCTTTTACTCAGACTTCTTCTTTATCTTTCAGTTGTTCCCATTAGGGGTCACCACAGTGGATCATCTGTTTCCATTTCTTCCTGTCCTCTGCATCTTGCTCTGTCACATCGACCACCTGCATGTCCTCTTTTCTCTTACCTGGCAGCTTCATCCTTAGCATTCTTTTCCCAATATACCCAACATCCCTCCTCAGCACATGTCCAAACCAATGCAATCTCGCCTCTCTGGCTTTGTCTCCAAACCATCCAACCTGGGCTGGCCCTCTAATATGCTTATTCCTAATCCTGTCTACCCTCGTCACACCCAATGCAAATCTTAACATCTTTAACTCTGCCACATCCAGGTCTGACTCCTGCCTTTTTGTCAGTGCCACTGTCTCCAACCCATATAACATAGCTGGTCTCACTACCCTCTTGTAGACCTTCCCTTTCACTCTTACTGGTACTCGTCTGTCACAAATCACTCCTTAGGTTCATAGGTTCATAGGGTCATACTAGGCTATCTGCCCTGGGGCATTTATAAGCCTAGCCCGATTGTGTTTGGCTTACGCCACACCTTGATTTGAGTATACTGTGCCCTTTTAAAGTTTAGTTTACTGTGCCTCTGTCTAATAGTGACACGGAAGTAATCCCTGGGACAAACCTACGATCCCCCATCCACTCATCAAGATTCTTCTTGAAGAGAGTCAGTGAGGTGCTCTGCCTAACATGAATTGGAATTCTATTCCAGAGCGAAGGGAGCCTCTGGGTTATGAATCTGTCCCTCCAGCATGTTCTATTTATTTCTGTGCTGAGGTTCAAGTCCCTCGAGCGCGTGGCTCTAAGGGATTTAGATTTACTGAGGTGGAGCATGTCCATTAATTCTGGGTTGGACATAGCTTCATATGTCAGGCATAGATCGCCTCGAAGTAGGCGATATGCAACTGAGTAGAGCTGGAGTTTTTTTAACCGAGCAGTATATGGCATCTGTTTGAGTCCCTTGATCCTCCTGGTGAGGTACTTTTGGGGTCTTTCTAATTGCTGCAGGTGTCAGGTAAGATACATCCCAAAGGGGGCATTGTATTCTATGATGGGCCTGATGAGGGATGAATAAAGGGGCACGATTACCTCTCTTGATCTAGATGTGAATCCTTTCATGATGAGGTGGGCTATGTAGAAGGTCTTTCTAACCACTTTGGCAATGTGGTTGTCAAAGGAGAGATTGCTATCAACTTGGGTCCCCAGATCCCTAATTACTTTCTCTGTACTTAATGGGTTACCACCTATGTGGTAATTTGTGGGCACATTGTTTTTGCCAAAGGGTATTTCTATACACTTTTTGGCATTTAGCTTTAGACCATGGCTCTGGCACCAGTTATCCGTCTCTGTGAGACCTTTTTGAAGGATGTTTGTGTCAGCTGGAGAGTCGATTATGGCGCCCAGTTTGCAGTCATCTGTGAACTTGGTGAGCCATAGTCCTCCCACATTGGCCTGTACCTCAGAAAAGTAAATACCGAACAAGAGAGGTCCCAGGACAGAACCTTGTGGGATGCCACTTGTGACCGGTTTCAAGTCTGACATGGCTCCAGCAACTCTGACTCTGTGGGTTCTGTCTTTGAGCCAGTTTGCGACCCATCTTGTGACATAGGGGTTTATATTTAGGTTGGATAGCTTATCTATGATGCCCGAGTGGGGTATTGTGTCAAATGCCTTTGTGAGGTCCAGATAGGCTGTGTGGACTACCTTCCCTTCATCTATGGCCTTGGTGACTGTTTTGAAGAAGTCAACCAGGTTCAAAAGGCAGGATCTGCCCTTGACGAAGTCAAATTGGGTAGGATCTAGTGTCTGTAGGTCACCAATGTCTTTGTTTATGAGTTCCATGATGATCCTCTCCATAGCCTTGCAGACTAGGCTAGTCAGGCTTATGGGGCGATAGTTTCCA
Source organism: Protopterus annectens (assembly GCF_019279795.1). NCBI lineage: Eukaryota > Metazoa > Chordata > Ceratodontiformes > Protopteridae > Protopterus > Protopterus annectens. Next base: position 1,948,506,125 of record NC_056729.1, on the reverse strand, counting down.
GGGTCCGTAGAGGTGCCACCTTTGTGGAGTGGGACCACTGTTGCTGTACGCCATTCTTTGGGCACATACCCTGTAGTGAGGCTGAGATTGTACAGCAGTTTTACTTGAGGGATTAGTTCTTCTTGGAGTTCATGTAGGACGCAACCCGGGACGCCATCTCGTCCCATGGAAGCAGTGTTTTTTGCTTTGGAGAGGGCAGCCTTCACCTGAGCATCAGAGATGTTTGGGAGGCTGCACTCTGCTGAGATAGATACCTGCTCTTTTGGGGGGGAGGGGGTGGAGAAGTTTGCACTGAACCTGTCTGCCAGGATATTGGCGATGTCTGTGGGTTCAGTGTATTTTTTGTCATTTAGAATCAACTCAGAACAAGTGTGGGAGTTGCATCCCAGGTTCCTAACATAACTGAAAAAAGCCTTATGATTGTCTTTAGTGTCCTGTGCAATTTTTCTCTTGAAGCTGGCCTTGGAGGATTTTATGAGGGATCGTAATTGTTTGCTAGTACTGATCAGAGATGCCTTCCCTTATAGGAATTTTGCTCTATCATGTAGTAGCTTCCTCCTTCTGTTGTACAGTTTATTTATGGCTGGGGTCCACCAGACTGGATGCCTGCCTTTGGATGATTGGGTCTTGATTTTGTTTGGGATAGCATGATCCATGCATTCCTGGAGATGTCCGTAGAATGCATTTATATAGGATTCTGCAGTTTGGGCCGTAGTTTCCACTGGCCCTGGGGCCTTGAAGGATTCTACTTCGGTTTTGAGAAGTGTGAAGTTCACTTTTGAGAAGTTTTTCACTGTGGTTTTCAGGGCTGGGGGTGGGGTAGGGATGTGGATATCCAGTGAAATTAATTTATGGTCTGATCTTACCAATGAGGGATATACTTCTGGTATGGAGCATACAGTCCCCATGTTGGTAATGATCAGGTCTAGTATGTTATCCCCTCTTGTGAGAGTGGTGACTAGTTGTTCCATAGCATTTGAGTTTATAAATTCCAGGAACCTTTGGGCTAAGGTGCTGGGGCTTGAGTAATGCTCCCAGTCTATGTTTGGGTAGTTAAAGTCGCCCAATATAATGGTGTTCGGAGAGATCTTCATGTTCTCCAAAGCCGAGTTGGATTCCTGACTTTGAGAGGGTGGTCTGTAGGATGCTATAAACCAAAAAGCAGTCTTGCCCACTGTCAGTTGCACATGGATGGTCTCCGATACTTCGTGCAATGCCACTAACCTGAAGGTGTGGATATCCTTGATAAATATGGAAACTCACCCTCCTTTTGTGGTTCGGTCCGGGTTTTGGGGCCGAAAAGCATGATATGAGGTATAACCTGGTAGTGCTGGGGTGCTCTCTGGAGCCTTGAACCAGGTTTCTGTCACTGCACAGATATCGATGTTTTCCATACTGAGGAGAGCTTCGAGTGCGTGCATCTTGAGGTTAAGACTTCTGGCGTTTAGCAGCATTACCCTTAGTTTCTTGTTCCTTGTGCTGTCTATGGAGGTGGGTTTGACTTTTGATCCTGGCCTAAACAAGGCACTATGGGGGTGGCAAGAGCCTTTGCCAATATCCGAAAGCCCAGGGGTGACAGGTGCAAGCCATCCCTAGAGAAGCAACGTGGCTTGTCGAGCATGTCATCCCAGGCTGACAGACACTGGATCCCCTTTGAATGACACCAAAATTTTAGCCAATTGTTAAACTCGATCATTTTGTCTTTATACTGTGGCATCATTCTAGGTGAGGGTAAGATGCTGCTCAAGGTCAGGGTCATACCGGCCTGGGCTACATGATCAGAGAGCTCCTCTATGTCTCTTTTCATGTAGTCGAGGGAGGTACGTCTCAGGTCATTCACGCCAGCATGTACAATGACTGAGTCATATTTGTATTTGCTTTGGAGTGACCTGAGTGCTTGCATTATGTGGCGGATCCTAGCGCCCGACAGGCAGCTCACTGTGACCTTCTCTTTATTCAGCCTGGTGAGCAGGACGTCAGTGTGTCTGACAATAGAGTCACCTATTACAAGAGTATCATGTGTGTTATTCAGCCTTAAGGGCTGTGACTGCTCAGCACACTGACTTTGTGTGCTATGTGTTGTACGTGTTTTGTTTTGGGGTAGCGTTTGCTTGGATGTCTGCTTTGGAGGTCTCTGTTGCTCAGGCAGATTTTTATTTAGAGCCTCCAAGTATGTTTTTGTGTTTTTATGTTTTTGGTTCGCTGTTGTGGTGGGACTATGTGATACCGGAATTGTGTTGTGTGAGGTTACCTTCTCCTCCTGACTGGTTACACCAGTTTTGAGATGAGAGAGCTCAGCCTCCAGTTTGGCTATATGTTTGCATCTCTCACATATATTTGAACCTGTTTGGAGGTCCTGACACTCTTCTCCACCCACTCCATCCTGCCTGTACTCTCTTCTTCACCTGTCTTCCACACTCGCCATTACTCTGAACTGTTGATACCAAGTATTTAAACTCATCCACCTTCACCATTTATACTCCCTGCATCCTCACCATTCCTTTATCTTCCCTCTCATTCACACACATATATTCTGTCTTAGTCCTGCTGACCTTCATTCCTCTCCTCTCTAGAGCATATCTCCACCTCTCCAGGGTCTCCTCCACCTGTTCCTTACTCTCATGACAGATCACAATGTCATCTGCAAACATCATAGTCCACAGGGACTCCTGTCTGATCTCGTCTGTCAACCTGTCCATCACCACTGCAAATAAGAAAGGGCTCAGAGCTGATCCTTGATGTAATCCCACCTCCACCTTAAATGCATCTGTCACTCCCACTGCAGATCTCACCGCTGTCACCCTACCCTTACCCATATCCTGTACCACTCTTACATACTTCTCTGCCACTCCCGACGTCCTTATAACACAATACCACAACTCCTCTCTAGGCACCCTGTCATATGCTTTTCTAAGTCCACAAAGACACAATGCAACTCCTTCTGACCTTCTCTGTACTTCTCCTTCAACACTCTCAGAGCAAACATCGTGTCTGTAGTGCTCTTTCCTAGCATGAAACCATACTGCTGATCACTAATCATCACCTCCCTTCTTAACCTAGCTTCTACTACTCTTTCCCATAATTTCATGCTGTGACTGATCAGTTTTATCCCTCTGTAGCTACTACAGCTCTGCACATCACCCTTATTCTTAAAATTGGTACCAAAACACTTTTTCTCCACTCCTCAGGGATCCTCTCACTTTCCAAGATTTCATTAAACAATCTGGTTAAAAATTCCAGTGTCATTTCACCTAAACACCTCCATGCTTCCACATGTATGTCATCTGGACCAACAGCCTTTCCATTCTTCATCCTCTTCATTGCTATCCTTACTTCCTCCTTGCTAATACGTTGCACTTCCTAATTCACTATCCCCACATTAACCAACCTTTTCATCATACAACCTTCCTTTTTACCCATACTATACAGTAGAAATCACTGCCACCACTCAGCTAATATTTATCAACTACTCACACGCCCTTATGAAAGGGTGTCCAATTATACTGTGCAATATTATTATCCAAGTGCAACCAGTCAAGACGTATTTGGAGTGACTTGGTACAGTATCACTATATACATGCAATGTACTCCTAGAGCTTAAATTATCTCTACACAAAACAGCCACAGTTGAAAGGTTTAAAAATATTTAATAATAAATAAAAAACACAAGACAATATCTCTTACTACACAGTGCTAGTCAAGAGTTCAAAGATCACAAAGAAATACTTAAACTAATACAGTAGAAAAGTTCTGACATCACAGAAAAACAAACTAATCTTTCTATTTCTTAGCTATATCTAAGAGAAAATACAGTTCTAAAATCCTACTTACATATAGACACAGGCAGAGTGGTGAGTTGGATGTTCTCAAGACAAATACTCAAATGCTCTCATTCTTTCTGTTCTTAAATTGATAACACAGTATAACTGATTCATTTCAGGTTACATCATTGCTTTCTGGTTCCCAGGCTAACAGACTGTCAGAGGTTAATAGCCTTGATATTGCAGCTTGTCAGGAAGCTAGAACAATAAAAGAAATTATACATGCAAATTCTAGCCATTAACTTTGGCCTCAAAATAATAGGCAGAATGCCTTTATCTAGACATTTTGGCTCCGAGTTTTGACATCAAATAATTGACTTATCAGCTTTGTTACAGCAGAGTGCACTGTTGTTACATTTTTGCAGTTCCACATTTAACACAATTTGTTCCCATTTAAGAGAACAAGCCTGTGACTTATGTTAATATTTACAAATGACAGAATTATGTACAAAATGTTATCTGGCTAGGCTGGCAGCATTCACCTATCTTCACAACTATTATGCAAGAAGCCCAGAATTTCCAGATAGAAAATATTCAAAAAGATTGAGTGAAATTAGAGGAAAAATACTTGCACAAGAAAAACTGTCAAAAGCTTCAAATGCAAATTTGCATTCATTAATACAACAGATTCATGAAAAACATTACATAGACAAAGAAACTTTGGGCTGCCTAGAAAAAGAAGCATGAGAGGAAGTGCAAAAATATAATGAACAAAATCCAGACATTTTTGAAAGATATAAAAATGAAGCATGGACAAGGGAAAGAAAAAGATCCGACATGATGCAATATTTATGCAAAGGAGAAAGCCAAACTAATCAATACAAAAAAGCAGCTGCAAAGATATTTGAAGGGAAATACAGGCAAAGACAACCAGATATGGAAAATTTCACAAACAAAAAATAAGAACACAAAGGGTGAACTTAGAACAGAATATTAGTACTTTAGAAGTTAAACAAATAGTTACTGAAGTTATGGAATACTTGCAAAGTGAGGGATTTTGTGTAGAAAGTCTAACATAGGTTATGTCACAGCATGCTGGAACAATGAGCCCCCAAATTAAGGAGGAAAAAGGGGGAGCAGGAGACATCTGAAGAAGAAATGTGAACATGGGGGACTTATTTCCATCGTAAAAGCATGCATCCTAAGCATGTCTTTAAAAGGGTCTACCTGAGAACACCGACAGATCGAAATGCCGCCGATGAGAATACCGACACCGGAAGACCGAGAATGGAAATAACTGACATTGTGAAATTCCGATGCTGAAAACACCGACATGCGGAACGAGAGCGACTGTGTAAGTATGCGATAGTGATGGACATTAGGGTGTGGGTAAGGTAAGTGTGCATTAGTGACGGACTGTAGAGTTAGGGTGTGGGTAAGGTAAGTGTGCGATAGTGACGATCTTTAGGGTTAGGGTGCAGGTAAGGTAAGTGTGCGATAGGGACGAACTTTAGGTTTAGGGTGCAGGTAAGGTAAGTATGCGATAGTGACGGACCTTATGGTTAGGGTTTGGGTTAAGGTTAGTGCATAGATAGTTGTGTATGTAAGGTTTAGTGTAGGTTTGTAAGGTTTTTGGTGTGCTTGTCTTGTGTGTGTGTTGTGAGCCGGTGTTATGGTGTTCGGTAATGTGGACTGTCAGTATTGTGTGGTTTCCGTGTTTTGGTGTCGGCGTTTTGGCTGTCAGGTTTCTGGTGTGTCGGTGTAGTGTAGGGGATCTCTTTAAAAATATTTTGAAGGGACAAACATTAAAGAACAGCAGATGTTAAGAATGTGTTTTATATAAGAGGTGAAGGCCCTGTCATATTTTAGGGATATACTGCGTTTAGGTGTGGTGGGAGTTTGGTATTTGGAAAGGTGTGTTGGGTGGGGGTATTTAGTGTTGGGGCAGTGTAGTTATAGAGTGAGTGTTTGAGGGAGGTTGATGAGAATGTACAGTGAAAATGGTTGGGAGTTGTTAGTGTGGAGTCCTGTTAGGATGTAATGTATGCTAGAAGTATGCAGGTAAGTAGGGTGATTATATTAGGTACTAGCATGACTGTGTTAGCTTTTCTAATGTGTTGGGAAGATAAGTGGGGTAGTACGGGGGAGGGATGAATTCGATGGTTTGGTTTGATTGGTGGAAAGTTGTGGGAGTGTTTTTTGTTACAAGAATAAATGTAGCGGTACTGGGTGTGGGTGAGATTTGGGGGCAGGGAGCAGCACGAAGTGAGCGTAGTGAACGGAGTCGGGCTTTAAACCCCAGGCTAAGGATTGCAGGGTAAATGTGAAAGTCTGCACAACTCTTTAGTGCTTTCAAATTGTTTAGTTGTATAGCCAACTGGAATATTTTAGGAGGGAATTCTTGAAGTTGGAATGGCAGGTAGTGAGGAGGGAGGTGGTACTAGAGGGATCTAGGAGGGTTCAGCGTTAGCCTGATCGAGTGTGTGCTACCCTGAAGTTAGAAAGGATAGTGACACATACACTTTTATTTTCTTTAGGTGTTGTTATTCCCTTTTCAGGTAGATAAATTATACAGAGCAGGTTTCCGAGGTTGCTATCTGTGGGTCTTTGGTGGGCAGGATCCAAGTTAGCCAAGCAGGGAAACTGTGGAGGAGAGAAGAGGGAACCAGAAGTTAGGCTGGAGATATGAAAGAGTTCAGCAATGAAGCAATGCAGTACATATTAAACACTAGGTAGTGGCCTAGGAAACTTGTTATAAGCTCTATGCAACTATTTCTATAAACAGAAGCTAGTTTTTAGGCAGCTTATCTTTTTTAAAGGAATAGCGATAAAGCATATGAACACAGAGACTGTGAGCTCTATACCATGTGAAATAAACTGTTCCAGTAGATATTATGCAATTAAACAAGTACACATCAAGATTCATATACCTCTCTGTACACGGCAGTTTCATTTATACAGGTATTATGCATTTAAACAAGGAAATAGCTTTGCTGCAGTTATGAGCAGTTAAACAAGGAGGCATCCAATACGGATTGCAGGGTAAGTGTGAAAGTCTGTACAACTCTTTAGTGCTATCTTTCAAATTGTTTAGTTTTATAGACAATTGTAATATGTTTAGCAGGGAATTCTTGAAGTTGGAAGGGGAGGTAATGAGGAGGGGGGTTGTACTAGAGGGATCTAGGAAGATTCGACATTAGCCTGATCGAGTGTGTGCTACCCTGAAGTTAGAAAGGATAATAACACATGCACTTTTATTTTCTTTAGGTGTTGTTATTCCCTTTTCAGGTAGATAAATTATACAGAACAGGTTCCCGAGGTTGCTATCTGCTGGTCTTTGTTGGGCAGGGACCGAGTTAGCCAAGCAGGGAAACTGTGGGGGAGAGAAGAGGGAACCAGAAGTTAGGCTGGAGATATGAAACAGTTCAGCAATGAAGCAATGCAGTACATATTAAACACTAGGTAGTGGCCTAGGACACTTGCTGTGAGCTCTATGCAACTATTTCTATAAACAGAAGCTAGTTTCTAGGCAGTTTATCTTTTTTAAAGAATAGTGATACAGCATATGAACACAGCGACTGTGAGCGCTATACCATGTGAAATAAGCCATTCTGGTAGATATTATGTAATTAAACAAGTACGCATCAAGATACATATACCTCTCTGTACACAGCAGTATTGTTTATACAGGTATTATGCATTTAGACAAGGAAATAGCTTTGCTGCAGTTATGAGCAGTTAAACAAGGAGGCAGAAAATATATATGAAAAAATGCTGTTCACAGCAGTCGCGTTTCCACAGTATTAGGTGATTAACAAAGAAACATCACTACAGAAAACGCTGTTCACTGTAGCAGCGTTTCAGTAGGTTTTAAGCACAAAGCATGGAACTAGTACTATAAAAGCTTAACCCTCGCTTAGTACCAATGATAACATCACTATACGAAATGCTGTTCACTGTAGTAACGATTCTGCAGTTGTTAAGCACAAAACATGGAATTATCGCTCTAAAACTTAAAACATGCTTATCAGTAACAGCTGAGGCATATTACACAGTATAAACAGTTTTACAACACATCTACAAACAAAGCAAGTAATTGCAGGTTGTAGGAGTATTAGGAATATAATACGGAAACAATGGCATGTGTTACAAGTGGAACCAGCTATAGCCCAGTTAGTGGGGCCCAGTCCACTTTTTGGTTTCAAGAATAAACAGTCTTTGAAATGTAAACTTTGTTATCCTAGGAATGGTGGAGAGACATTAGATAACACAGGGAAAGTTGGCACGAGGAAATGTGGAGCTTGCTTTTTTTGTCATTTAATCAATGAGTCAACAATATTTGTACATCCACACATTGGCAGAATATATAAAGTTACGGCAAAGGCTGACTGTAATACAAAGAACTTAATGTATGTTGCCCTATGCACAGTCTGTAATCAGTTTTACATAGGTAAAACAAATAAGCATTTAAGGGAGAGAATGACAGACCATCTGTACTGTGCATGTAGGGGTTTAACCTACAGTGTCATTGCTAAACGTATGATTGAGAAAGGAGAACGTTAGAAAATCCTTCTATGTGGCCCACCTAATCACAAAAGGGTTTGCATCCAGATCAAAAGAGGTCACTGTGCCCCTCTACGCATCACTCATCAGACCCATAATAGAGTACAATGCCCCATTTGAGATGTACCTTCCAAGACACCTGCAACAGCTGGAAAGACCACAGAAGTACCTCACCAAGAGGATCACTGGCCTAAAACAAATGCCCTATGCAGCTCGACTGAAGAAATTCCAGCTGTACGCGGTTGCATACCGCCTACTCAGAGGAGATCTCTGCCTGATATACAAGGTCAGGTCCAACCAAGAATTGATGGACATGCTCCACCTAAAGAAAACCATAGCCCTTCGAGCCACACGCTCTAGGGATCTAAACCTCACCACAACAATAAATAGGACGTGCTGGAGGGATAGATTCCTGTCCCAGAGACTTCCCATGCTCTGGAATAAGATTCCAATCTACATTAGGCAGAGCTCCTCACTAACACTCTTCAAGAGAAACCTTGACGAGTGGATGGGAAACAGAAAGTTTACCCTGGGGATCACTTCAATGGCTCTGCTGGATATAGGCACAGGGAACTAATCTAAGGGGGTGGCAAAAGCCAATACATTTCGGCTAGGCTTATTAATGCCTTTGGGCAGATATCCTAGTACCTACCTATGAACCTATGAACCTAGGAGAGAAACATTTTTATGTTCTCAGTGTTAGAATTTATACCCCCTAGTGTTAGGAGATGGAATTTGACCAATGCTACAGAACAGGCAGAGTTGAGATGGATATTTAGGCTGAGAGCACAGCAAGATTATGGGTTGAATGATTGTTTCTATACAACCAGCCTTAAAATCCAGAGTTGAGATGGATATTTAGGCCGAGAGCACAGAAGACTATGGGTTGAATGATTGTTTCTATACAACCAGCCTTAAAATCCAGAAGGCTGAAGAAATAAGTTTAAAAAGTTTTAAATAATGTTGTAGAATGTTACTGTATTGCATGTTTTCTGTGATGTAAAAATGTATGTTTGTGAAAATAATTTTTAAAGTAGACAGAGTGCTAATGACTTAATTATGCTTAGTCTTTGAATTGTACTAGTATCAAGTAATTAGTTACTTAGCAACCATAACTGTCTGTGTGTCTATTGGTTGGGGTGGCCCAGGGGAATAGTATCTTTGTACTTAGTTCATGGTGTTTTAGTTGTTGAGTATGATCTGAAGAAGCAAAAGTGGTTTTGCGAAAGCGCTCATCATTTTTTATTAAAGTCTTGGCTTGTTTTATCCACTCGCTATGTTTTTGCTGTGGTTTTTGTTGTTTTTTTCCATTGGAAATTGTAAATGTTGTACTCTGTTCAGAATGGAAAAGAAAATAACTGAGCTTTAGTTAACTCTGCTACAGTCCTGAAAAAGTAAGAAGTGCAACCACTGACTGACACCTGCTCATTCTCCAATACCAGTTGGTGGTGCAAGTGGTTTACTGCTTAGCATTGTAGCATTGTTACCTTACAGCAACAGGTTCTCTGGTTTGATTCTCGGCTGAGGTGCCTTCTGTGTGAAGTCAGTATGTCCTCCCTGCATTTGAGTGTGTTTCCTCCAGTTGTTCTAGTTTTTTCCCCTGGGCCTCCACTGAAAATGGGCTTTGTTTTGGTAAACAAAACAGACATCTATTATATTAAGCCAGACATCCTTGTCCCTCAGAATCTTAATCCATTCACCTCTAAATGACCTCAGAGCAGAGGATGACATGGAGCATGACATGATAATGCTTGAGAGATACGCATCAAGAGAAACGTGGCCCAAAGCTGAGTGGGTCTGGATACTGTATTCACATTTAACCAGTGGGGGTGGGACCTTCCTAAATCATATGAGAACTTTGAAGATGCGGATGTGAGCAATGATCAGAAAGTGAAAAATTAAATATGGTTAGACCTGGGGCTTCAGATTAGGCCTAGTCACTTAAATTTCATACCTGGACATTAAGTATTAACAGACTGGTAAAGTCACAGATGACTGATTTAATATATATCTTCAAACTGTGGCTAGACCCTCATATAAGTAATGTAAGGAAATTCTAGATATCTTGACTGTACATAGGGGCTTAAGAAAATGGGCATTATAAAGTGATCTTAAGTCATCTGTACAGCTGTTTCATTAACACATCTGTTAACTGAAATTTCAAAGCCCAAGTCAGACTTGCATGCATCAAGGGCTAATAAAAGCCTTCTCCTAAGTATGTTTATTTGCCTGCAAACAATAAAAATGCTGCCATCTGAGTTAGGTTATTTTAAATGGTCTAGAAAAAGACACTTAGTAAAATGCTGCACAGTTAGTAATAGCAACACTTTTCCAGTAATAATGCTAGCCATCACTCTGTAACTAAAACCATGCCTATAAAATATAATGTTGAACCTTTAACTACAAGATCCGCTTTTTGCCACTGTGTTGTTACTAAATTTGTTAAATTTATTAATGCTGAAGGAGGGAAAGAGATATAAGGATTTTGGGCTCAAGGAGCAGAATTACAGTCATTATAATACAATATGTTTGTAAGCATGAAACAATGAGTAACGGAAAATTGAAATAGTATATGTATAAGGAGACTATGTGGAGACAGACCCCTGAATTCTGTATGCCTTACACGGCGTGCAGGATTAGTGCAGAAGCTCTAGCAGGCAATATGTCTGCCGTGCGATCCAGGAACAGCCTGCAGGGGCGTGCACGAGCGCTCCTGCACTAGTCCTGCATGGACTAAGCCCCTGTATGCAAATCACCCCATTTGCAGGAGAAATTCATGCAAATTAGGTGAATTTGCGATCCAGGAAGCTTGCAAATGGCCGTGCAGGACTAGTGCAATATGCAGAAATGTACTCGGTTAGTAATCGAGTACATTTCTGGAAAATCAGAAATGGAGCCGTGACAGCTCCAAATAAAGGCTGCATATCCATCAGGAAGCATGCCAATGGCCAAGTATAAGGCCATTGGCATTGCAAACAACATAAAAAATAATAAAAAAAAACCTTTTATTTTTTTTTGGCCAATCTCGGCTGTTTAAGGATAGGGCAGTGGCGTGCAAATGGGATCGGGGGAAAATAAAATAAACCTGAAATAAGCATTCTAACTAAATCATTATTCTGCCATGCAAGTCAATGGCAGGCAGAAGACAACATGGCCAGTGAGTAGTGGTTGCTAAGGGGGGAGGCTCACTGTGAGACATGTAACTATGCATTAGCAGGCAATCCTATGCAAATGAGGGGAATGATAGTGAATCCCAGTTTTCCCCAGCATGCTAGTCAGGTGCCAACAGTATAAGAGTAGGAATAGGTTGGTGCAAGCATAGGAGTTAGCTGACATCATGGGGCTGTGTGTCAGGCACACTGTAAGCATATTGGAGTCCTGTGGCTCAGGTTTGCTCCTAGCTAAGCACAGCTAAGCAAGGGGGGTTGTCTGACTCTGCCTAGCACTCTGCAAATTACCTAAGTGGGTGTGCACACCGCGCACCAGGTTTTAAAGGTTTAAAAAAAGTTAAACCAGGAAATAGCAGCTCTGTGCACATTTGAGCACTCTGTTTGCATGGCGCGCCCCCGGGATTAAACAGGAAGGCAATGGGAAGGGGAAACAACAGTAGGAAGGTAATCTAGGAGAGCTAGCATAGCTGGCAGGTGAAATGTATCAGAATCATCCAATTACACAGGCAGCAGACCAGCCCAGCCCAGAACACTACTATAAACTATGCAAACACCTTCCCCTATGGCTTTTTCCACACTCTACATTACTGGTGTAAACAAGTGGGGAACTTTTAACACTCACAACAGCAAAATGATAGGGGCTGCAATAGTTATCATACAACAACTTGTACAAGAGGCTGAGGGTGGTGAGGATGTGAATGCTGTTGACCAACCCACAGTGAGGAGACAATGAAGAGTGTGCAGACCCAGGGTAACCTACCAGGGGCTTCATGAGCTGGAGATAGTGGAGCTCTATAAGGTGGACAGGGACCTCCTACAGCAAATTGTTGAGCTGTGCTGGCCACGCCTCACACACAGAACTAACAGAGGGGAACCCATCCCAGTGGATACCAAGGTATGTGTACATCTAAGAATACTTGCTACAGGTACCTTCCAAAGGCCAACTGGGGATATAATGGAGATCTTACAGGCATCAGCATCTAGGGTACTCCACCAGTTCCTGGATGCCATGTCAGCACATGTCAGTGAGCATGTATATTTCCCCAACACCCTTGAAGCATTGGCCATCAATATGCAACTGTTCCACCAAATAGCAGAATACCCTGAGGTAGTGGGTGCTATAGACTGCATGCAGATATGCATCAAAGCACCACTCATTGAGCGGGGTATGGTCTACATCAACCACAAGGTCTTCCCCTCCATCAACTGCTAGGTCATGTGCGATGCCCAGGACATAATAATGAATGTGTGTGCTGGCTGCCCTGGAAGCTATCACGATTCCCACATCTGGCATCTGATGCTGCTGTACCAGAGATTTGCCAGTGGGGACATCCCTCACGGTCACTTAGTGGGGGATGCTGGATACGCACTGGAGCCATGGCTGATGACACCCATCAGAAATGTACACACACCCAAACAAGAACTCCATAATGAGGTACACGTACAGCCCAGAATTATAGTAGAGCATGTGTTTGGGATGCTCAAGTCATGGTTCCAGTGCCTGGACACATCCAGTGGAGCCTTACAGTATTCACCAGCTACATGTACCCAAATAGTCCTCGTATGTGCCATGCTACACAATATGATCCTGTGGAAACAGCTGCAGCAGGAACAGCATGGGGCAGGGCCACACAGCCCCCCACCATTGCCAAGGTCTGCACAGGCACAGAGTGACTCAGAGGAGGAACAACCTGAGCTTGTCCCAGTAGGCAGAAGGAGGCATGCCTAGTATGCCCTGGCCTTGGCAAAGAGGCAATGCATAGCACATACACTGGCATAGGAGGGACCCAGGGAATAACACCTCTCTCTGACTCTCACATACAGTAAAAGGGATGCCAAACATTAAACTACCTGTGCTCAACCATATGTACGGAGTGTACTATGTGCATCCAACATAGGCAGCCCTGCAGCATCACCCTCAATACTGGGACACCCACAAGGTAAGTGACTCACACATGCCAGTTAGTGGGGTTCACATATCCAAAACAGTCACAGCCAGCAGGACAGGTGTAGACAAACACAAACAAAGGCTATGCTGTGGCCTCTGAATGATGCCTATGGGTAACCTCTCCTCTGCCTACACAGACAGACTAGAGTAGGTCAGGCAGTGGGATGCTAGTTCTAAAGGGTAGGAAGTCAGAAACTAATATGTAGATAAATCAAAGCTATGATCTGTAGTACACTGGTATGCCTCTAGCCGGCATGATAGGTAAGAATACATAATGAAATGGAGTACCTGACATACCAGTACAGTCATAGCAAATGTGTACAAGTGTCAGGTGTGCTCCCCCCATCCTACATAGTAATGTAATAACAGTCAGGTGTGCCCCCCCAATCCTGTGTAGAAATGAAGAAATAGTCAGGTGTGCCTCCCCCATCCTACTTAGAAATGTAGTAAGAGTCAGGTGTGCCGCCCCAAATTATGTGTAGAAATAGTCAGGTTTGCCCCCTATCCTACGTAGAAATGTAGTAACAGTCAATGTCAAATGATCGACGGATACCTGTAGGTTTACAACACAAAGGTCAGCACTGCAGTACAAACTACCTGGACTCGATCCACGCATTCAATACAGATGGGCATACTGGGCATGCTCACACACAGAGAAATGAAGGCAATGTCAGCCAACAACATACTGAAAGGTCATACTGGGCATGCTCACACACGTAAACACATGAAGCCCATGTCTGCAAACACTAGTGGACCAGACATATCTGGCAGTCACAGATGTTAGTGCAAACACTCCTCAGTATGCACCTCACATGCTTTGCACACACAGTGGATAGGAATACAGACATATATCTAAGGACAACACACTATAATAAGTCAAAGGTAGACATACATAGATGTGTGGAAGAGGGTGACTGTGACAAGGAGTCATCCAGGCCTGTCCCACCCAGCACACAGCCAAAGGGCCACAACTACATGAGGTTCAGATGTCACTCACTGTAGATACTAGCCACTGGTATCTGTCAACATTGCAGACTATGTGGTGCATGTGCTAGCTGTGCAACATTACATACAAGGAAGTAGTCACGTAGCAGCTGTATATGCGTACCTGTGAAATATGCCCCAGTGTGTGCCTACATGTGGTGTGTCAACCACTAGATGAATGCGTTATGGCCCATGCACACACACTGCCCTCCCCATAGCCCTACTATGACAAGCCTGCTGAGGTTATCAACTGTGAAATACATCTTTGGGAGAGTTGTATCCCAGTAATCTCCATGGCATGTTCCATAACTGCATACCGCTGTAGTGTGATAAACTAGTTAGCTAGGAGTTTCAATCCTAGACATGGCAACTGTGTGTGTGTGCGTTTGTGTGTGTGTGTCTGTCCGACTCTGTCTGTATAGCAAGCAATGCTTTTTAGGGTAGTCACACACCCTACAATTCAAATGCTCTACTTTGGCAAGGCTGCTGATGTCATCCACCTAGAAATACACCTCTAGGAAGGTTGTAGCCCAGTAAGCTCCATAGCGCATCCTGTAACTGCGTACTGCTGTAAGTGTGATTAGTTAGTTAGGAGTTCTAATCCCAGACTTGGCAAGTGTGTGTGTCTGTGTAGAGAGCAATGCTTTTTAGGGTAGTCACACACCCTACAATTCAAATGCTCTACTTTGGCAAGGCTGCTGATGTTATCCACCTAGAAATACACCTCTAGGAAGGTTGTAGCCCAGTAATCTCCTACTGTGTCCTATAACTGTGTGCTGCTGTAGTGTGATAGAATAGTTAGGTAGGAGTTCTAATCCCAGAGTTGACAATTTTGTGTGTGTGTGTGTGTGTGTGTGTGTGTGTATGTGTGTGTGTGTGTGTGTGTGTGTGTGTGTGTGTATGTGTGTATGTGTGTGTGTATGTGTGTATATGTGTGTGTGTGTATGTGTGTGTGGGTATGTGTGTATGTGTGTGTGTGTGTATGTGTGTGTGTGTGTGTGTGTGTGTGTGTGTGTGTGTGTGTGTGTGTAGAGAGCAATGCATTTTAGGCTAGTCACACTCACTACAATTCAAATGCCCTACTTTGGCCATCCTGCTGATGTCATTCACTGTGAAATACACCTTTGGGGAAGAAGAACTCCAGTAATCTCCATGGTGCATCCTATAACAGCATCATGCTGTAGTGTGATATAGACCTCTGGTAGGGGTTCTATCCCCACACATGGCAGTTGTGGATGTTTTGTGTGTTTCTATGTTTGTGTAGGGAGCAATGCATTTTAGGCTAGTCACATTCACTACAATTCAAATGCCTTACTTTGGCAATCCTGCTGATGTCATTCACTGTGAAATACACCTCTGGGGAAAAAGAACTCCAGTAATCTATGTGGCATGTCCTATAATAACATAATGCTATAGTGTAATATACTAGTTAGGTAGGAGTTCTAATCCCAGACATGATAGGTGTGTGTGTGTGTGTGTGTGTGTGTGTGTGTGTGTGTGTGTGTGTGTGTGTGTGTGTGTGTGTGTATGTACTGGACTCAATGTGGAGTGGGTTTTGCAAATTTCTTATATAGTGGGTATATATCACAATGTCCACCAAACAGGGATAACAGATGTGAAATAGCCAAGAGACTGGGGTGCAAATCCATACCCCTAAATGTGACATCAATGCCAGCTGAACAACATTAGCAACCCTTGTATTACCCATGGTACACTCTCAACCCATGTCTCATACACGTACACACTTGCCTAGGCAATGTTGGTAGTACCCTGCATATTGCCCACTGATAGTAACCATGGTGTGATTGCAGTGGGCTACAGAGGGCATGGCACCCTGTCCATCAGTCCAATAGGCATGTACATGCAGACAGTGCACCTTCCCCATGCTCCCCACTGGACACCTGGAACATCTGTAGTGCCATCAAATGTGACCCACAAAGGACATAACATGCCTGAAACACAAGCCCTGTATGGACAGATGCCACTGACACCATGGGAATACTGGTATCATGCTATCAATGTAGGTGCAGGGCTAAACTGCTGTCCATGAACAGTTCCTGCCACATGCGGCCAGGACTGATGATAACGATCTGTGTACACAACATGGGCCAGACACCCCAGATACAGTTCCACATGTCACTATACATGCATGTGGGAGGTGTGCACATCCCATACACTGTCCATATCATGGACGAAGGAACACATACATGGCAAGGAATGGCAAGGAATGCACAGCGTTGGTCACATGCAATAGTCACACAGGTGACTGGATGGTGAATACAATACCCACCTGTGTGGGCAACTCCAAACACTACACCCCTGAGCCACAATGCAGACCATTGTCATGTGGCCTGATGCCAAGATATACCCATCACCTAGCCTTATATAGCTGTCTGGCACCGTCAACCACAACACACCCATGAAGGAGTGTACACATGCATGTCAGTACTGGCACCTGTGTCTGTGTGTGTGGTGTGTGGTGTATGAAGCGTATGACCACATTCACATTCACTACAACTCCCATTGGCATACTGAAGCATGCTGTCTGTCAGATACCTTCACATACCCTTTGAACATATAACCTCCGTATGACCCCTGTGGTGCATGTGATACCTGCACAGTACTGTGTTGTGGCAATCCCACTAGTGATGAGTTGTATTCCTGGCCCTGCCAAGTGTGGCAATGTGTGTGTGTCCCTGTGAGAGTGTGGCTGTGTTGACGCTGGCACCTGTTCATGTGGGCAGGCTCATGTACTACATCTACCACATAGCTACCATATCCCTGTAGCAGATGTCACTCACCATCACATATATGTTTCTAGGGATCCCCAACATGTAGCCTATGTGGTGCATCCAATAACAGCATAGACATGTGATAACACTACATAGTCGTCGGGGGTTTGATACCCTGTACTGGTAGGTGTGTGACACAAACATGCATAAGTTTTTACTCTCCCACCCCTCCCTGTTTTTTCTGTGCCTCTGTCTGCCTCTCTTACTCCCTCTCTGGTGGATGTGGAGACTTACACCTGCTTTGCTTAGGCAGCAGCATGTGTATTTTAAGTGATGCTCAGGATCAGCTGATGGTCTCTGCACAAATTGCAGCCCTCCTCTAGCTGATTGCATGTGGAACAGCTGTGGTAACATTCCCATAGCCAATTGCATGGAAACACACACCAGTATCTAGGAACATCATGTTGGTGTTGGGCCTTTCATTCACTGTGAGCAGGAACTCGATCTGTTGTTTGGCAAACAGCATCTCAGATGGACTGAGGTTTACCTCTAACAACTTACATTGTGGAAACAGGCCAACACACAAGAGGGGGATGTGCCTGACCTGACTACAGACTGTAAGTGCTGCTATACTGCATTTGGAGTAATGTTGGTTTAGCAGGATGTGTGTGGATATGGCTGTCTTACATGTTTACATACCTGCCATGTCAGTGCTATATTTATGAAGGAACACCCATCTGTAGGGCCTTCTGCAGACTGGCCAGTGTGTGGTGACTTTTGTTTAAGGTGTTACCCATGGAGCACCTGTCTGTGAACTGCAAAAGGTAGTGTGAGGATTGCAGCCTGTAGATGGCGACAGCCACGAGAGTTACTGACTTCATATCCCTTATAGGACATATGGTGCAACAAACCCTGTTACAACAGTAAATGTATGAGGTTATCACAGCAACATGCCAATACTGGCCCTGTGTATGTGCTTCCAGCCACAATTCTGACAACCTTTGTACATATGTCATGCAATAAGGGGTGCATATGTACTGTACAGCATAATTACTGACATCATATCTGATAACAAGCCAGTGAGATATCAGACTGCTACACATGTAATGTATAGTAGGGGTTATATTTGATGACATAACCTGGACATTCTGTGGTTGTGTGTACAGTACTGAGGTCTGTGTACTTATGGTAATTGTTGGCAGTGTGTGCATTGTTAATATGCACCTTGGCCTGTGTGCAGACTGTAGTAGATATCATTGTTCTTGGTCCTGTTCTATCTGATGTTACATGCTGCTCCACTGTATGTTACCCTATTGGCTTACATGTTTGTACGGCCATACATGCACATGTCTCATACCACAGATAGGCAGCGGACCACACTGTGTAGCAGCCCAGTATATGTAAGCTTAATGTGTGGGTGGCACATATGAGGTTGGTGCTGAACAGATAGTCCATATACTGTAATAATATGCTAGCATACCATATATAGCTGTGGCTGTGTTCACATTGGTTGTGGTGATGCACTTACACACAGGCATATGTTACTCTGTGTTGTGGCATGCCTGTAGAGACTGCTATCTATGTGCAGGTACATGTGCATTCCCCCATAGGAAATGTAGGCCAGTGTTGAGCCGGTCTGCCTGCAGCCTGCATAGTGCTTTGTTACATGCCTAGCAGCTTAGTGTACTTACCCAAGGAGATGTAATGTCCAGTTACTTGCCAGATGTACTGCTGCCTGGCCACCATAACAGTCATGTATGTCAGACAGAGCAGTGGGATGCTGTACAGATGTATGTCAATATCTAGTGGGTGGTATGTAGCCATGGCACCCCCTTACCAGCATTTTTTATGTGGCAGGATTACCAGTAGTTATTATGTGGCAGGTCAGACAGGGATGTGTGAATGCATAACCTATGGGGCAAATGTATACCAGTAGTTGCATGTTATACCCATCTACATGGCTGTTAACATCCACATTATCAGGACTGGTCCACATGTCTTGCACTAAGGGGTTATGTGTATACCTCTGGACTGTCCAGAGTGTGTCAGACTGTCCACATATATTGGCCATTATCTCTGCTGTATTCCACAGGAGCATTACATGCTAGTAGTGGTACTGTACTATGATGTCCTTAGGATGTCTGTCAGTAGCCAATGGCACACATGTTAAAAGCAGATGTGACCTCCCACACACACCACATGTCTGTGAAGAAAATCACTATTACAGTAGCAATATTCTACAAGTATACCTGCTATAAATACCTGACATCCCCTTGGAATATGAAGTTGGGTGTACAGGGGCTGAGGTAGGGCTACACTCCATGTTCAGGACATATGGTGATGATATATGTACATATACTTATCCAGATATCTATATAGACATACAGATATACATAATGACATACATAGATGAATATATATATATGTACATAGATGTAGAAACCACCAAGTCCCAAAATTATGTAGAATCCACAAAAGCAACGAGCCGTGGTAGTAGGTGTGTGAAGGACAAATACGTATTCCAAGTGAAGCAAGTATAAAGTACCTATAAAGTCCTGTAATGCCACTTCCGTGTTGCAGAGGCTACAAGCTCATTGCCAACCACCTTGTCGCCAAATATTGTAGATAGTAGCTGCAATAATCGTCTCAGACCAACCTCAGTATATCATGTACTCAAGCTAAAACCGACTATTGTACCATAATAACTTCTTTTCGAACTGCTTCCTTATATAGATCCAAAATGAGGAAAAAACGAAAACCATTCGGTTCAAAATCCTTTATTCGTAAGCGCTTTCACGGCTGTATAAAGCCGCTTCATCAGACAAACAACAATGCTCTGTGAGAGCGCCAATTTTAAAAAGATTCAAAGCAAGAAGCAACTCCTACCAATTTCCGGGTGTGCTGCGCAGAGGCGCTTAAAGTGACAGTGCAATGAGTATGTAAAATCAAACAGTACCTTATAACATTATTGCAGAATCAAGTATATACACAAATAACACTTGAAGTGAGAACTCCATGTGAACAATATGTAGAAACTGAAGGTATCATAGTGTCTATCATGTCTACAACACCAGATCATCCCTTCTCCTATGTAAATCCGTAGGCTCAAGTTTATTATATAAAACCAACGTCCATAACATCGCAAAGGGCAATGTATAAAGATATGGACGAGTATGCTAAAATAGCATACATATGAATGTAGAAAGGCCTTAAAAACCAAACTAAAAACAACAAACATGATAGAAATGCCTATATAGCACCAATATGCATGGGTGTATGGAAATATAGACTATTTAAAATACAGAAAAGGGAGAGTAGGGGAAGAAGGGGGGAGGGGGGGGATGGGGGAGGGAGGGGGAGGGGAAAGAAACCACAAAGACATAAAAACTGGAAAGTGCTATGGCAAATCCTTAACTACATGGATGTAAATAATCACAAAGAATATATACATTAATATACTCTAATCTATTGCATAGAAACACCTTGTAACAACTACATAGGATAAGATAGATGTATGGAACATGCATCCATCACACTCTAACCAATACGAGCTATGGCAGACAAGACTATTAAAATATGCAGCATTGATAATACTAGCCTACTCGAGGTAGAATTAATTACCAAAGCTTACAAAGCCTTATGTATAAAAAACTACAATAAAACGCTACCAATGAATATTATGTTAAAAAATGGTTTTAAAGCAAAACTAACAACGATTCAAAAAACTCATTATTTGTATGTCCATGAAATACTATAAAATGCTATAACATATCCCTACATAAATATAAATAGTTTATAGTATATACAACTAAAAAACTACGTATTTATTAAATTGTATAAGAAATACGTCCTAATTAACTCTAATCTAATTGCAAAGAAATACCTTGTAACAACTACATAGGGTAAAATGAGTGTGCTGGACATAAATCTAGCACCGTTTAGCCAATACAGGCTATAGCAGACAGTAATATCACAATTGCATATGCAGCATCAAATATATTGTGCTAGCCTATTAAAGATACAATTAATTGCCCAAGGATACAGAACCTTATGTGCATAGAAACCACAATATAACACTGAGCAATGAATATTATGTTAAAAAATGGTTTAAAGCAAAGATAACAAATATTTCAAAAGCCTCATTAATTGTGTGTCCAAGAATAGATACGAATGCTGAGGCCACACAAATCATCTCAAAGGTCTAGCCTTCAACTGCGGTTTAATGGACAAAACTTCATTCAGGCCTTTTTCTCTATGGGCCGCCAGCCTACATATCCATTTTAATTCAGCTTGTTCAGTAAGATTGACTATGTTACCTATTCTGGGACTGGGTTCTATCACTTGAATTACTTGGAATAAAAATGTGTGCATTGCACCCTCTCTCATGGTATGTTTCGATAGGGCGCTACATTCTTGCTTTCTAGCTAGGCAATAACCATGGTCCCTTATCCTCTCTCTAAGGGACCTATTGGTTTTGCCCACATAAAACGAAAAACATTGAGTGCAGTGTGCAATGTAAACGATATTTCTGGTGTTACAATCACTATTCTGATTTAGTGTCCAAAGGTGACCTGAAACAGGATGCCTGTAATAGTGAGATTCATCTATCTGCTGGCATTGTGCACACCTGCCACATTTACTCGTTCTTTCAAGGCCTGATCTTTCATGTGCTCCTGTGGCCCTACTATTGCACAATAATCTTTTTAGATTCAGCATATTGCTAAAAACAAAGGATGGAGTATGTCCCACTATCTTAGTGATGCTCTCGTTGGCAGTAAGAATGTTCCAATGCTTACTGATTAAAGTTCGTAGCTTATTGTGGCCTATTCCATAAGGCATAACAAAACCAATAGGTCTGTTGTCAGGGGAAACTAAGGGTCTTCTGCTTTCTCCACCCAACAAATATGGTTTGGCTCTATTCTGTCTAAGATTTTGCATCTCTATATATACAGTCTGGATTTCCTCCTCAGAATAAGCTCGTGCCAAAAGCCCTTCACTCAACTCATTCAGCCCTTGCTGATAATCATCATTCATAGTTGAGAGCCTGGATATTCTCATAGCTTGCCCCTTTATAATGTTCTGAAAAACATGAGGGGGGTGCATGCTGTCTCTGTGAAGAAAGGAGGGTTTGTAGCAGGGTTTCCGATGTATCCTAGTGTTGATGCTATCACCATTCTTATATAGGGTTACATCCAAAAAGTCAATAGACTCAATATTGAGGCTCATCGTGAATTTTAAAAATGAGCTACTAGAGTTCAGCTTATTATAAAACACATATAGCTGGTCAATGGTGCCTCCCCATAAGAATAGCAAGTCGTCCACAAATCTTTTGTAGAATAGTATGTGTGGTTCGTTAATAATATGTGCCTCTTCAAAGGTCGCCATGACCAAGTTGGCATAGCTGTTGGCACAGCTAGTGCCCATGGCGACCCCTTTCACTTGCTTAAAGCAGGTACTTTCAAATAAAAAGATATTGTGGTTTAGAACAATCTCCATTAACCGAGATAGAAACTCTATCTTATTCTGGTTAAAGCCAGATTTGCTTGTAAGATAGAACTGTAGCATTTGTATACCCTCTTCATTCGGTATGCAAGTGAATAGAGAGGTTACATCCATGGTCACAAACAGTGCCGATGCAATTCTGGCTGTACTAAGGTTGCGTGTTAACATGCATAGTTCTTTTAGCAGATGCTCTGTATCTTTCAGAATATAATAAACTTGAGCCTACGGATTTACATAGGAGAAGGGATGATCTGGTGTTGTAGACATGATAGACACTATGATACCTTCAGTTTCTACATATTGTTCACATGGAGTTCTCACTTCAAGTGTTATTTGTGTATATACTTGATTCTGCAATAATGTTATAAGGTACTGTTTGATTTTACATACTCATTGCACTGTCACAGAGCATTGTTGTTTGTCTGATGTCATTTTGGATCTATATAAGGAAGCAGTTCAGAAGTTATTATGGTACAATAGTCGGTTTTAGCTGATATACTGAGGTTGGTCTGAGACGATTATTGCAGCTACTATCTGTGGTTGGCAATGAGCTTGTAGCCTCTGCAACACGGAAGTGGCATTACAGGACTTTATAGGTACTTTATACTTGCTTCACTTGGAATACGTATTTGTCCTTCACACACCTACTACCACGGCT
Organism: Protopterus annectens; assembly: GCF_019279795.1. Classification (NCBI taxonomy): domain Eukaryota; kingdom Metazoa; phylum Chordata; order Ceratodontiformes; family Protopteridae; genus Protopterus; species Protopterus annectens. The sequence goes on along the minus strand of NC_056729.1, from coordinate 1,948,482,807 downwards.
CGTTGCTTTTGTGGATTCTACATATGTACATAGATATACAAATAAACACCCAGATATATACATATACAGAGCAATATATGTCTACTCAACGCCAGAGGTCTAAACCTCAAGATGCATACACTCGAAACTCTCCTTAGCATGGAGAACATCGATATCTGTGCAGTAACAGAAACCTGGTTCAAGGCTCCTGAGAGCACCCCAGCACTACCAGGTTATACCTCATACCATGCTTTTTAGCCCCAAAACTTGGACCGAACCACAAAAGGAGGGGGAGTATCAATATTCGTCAAAGATACCCACACCTCCAGGTTGGTGGCACAGCACGAAGCATCAGAGACTATCCATGTGCAACTAACAGTGGGTAAAACTGCCTTCCAGTTTATAGCCTGCTACAGACCTCCCCCCAAACCCAGCAACTCCACTCGGCCTTCCTGAGAACACTGAAAAATATGAAGGTCTCTCCAAACACCATTATACTGGGCGACTTCAACTACCCAAACATAGACTGGGAGCATTACTCTAGCTCCAACACCCTAGCCCAAAGGTTCCTAGAATTTATAAACTCAAATGCTATGGAACAACTTGTTACCACTCCCACAAGAGGGGAAAGCATACTGGACCTGATCATCACCAACATGGGGACTCTATGCTCTAGACCAGAAGTGTATCCCTCACTGGTAAGATCAGACCATAAACTAATCTCACTGGATATTCACATCACCCCACCCCTGCCCAGAAAACCACAGTGAAAAACTTCTGTAAAGCAAATTTCACACTCCTCAAAACCGAAGTGGAATCCTTCAAAGCCCCCGGGCCTGTGGAAAATACGGCCCAGACCACAGAATCCTTTATAAACGCATTCTATGAACACCTTCAGGAATGCATGGATCATGCAATCCCAAATAAAACCAAGACCCAATCCTCCAAAGGCAGACGTCCTGTCTGGTGGACCCCAGCCATAAACAAACTATACAATAGAAGGAGGAAGCTACTACATGATAAATCCCAAAAAGGGAAGGCATCTCTGATCAGTATTAGCAAAAATCTACGGGCACTCATAAAATCATCTAAGGCCAGCATCGAGAGACAAATTGCACAGGACACTAAGGGTAATCACAAGGCTTTCTTTAGTTATGTTAGGAACCTGGGTGGGAATTACCAGATATGCTCAGAATTAGTCCAAAATGACAAAAAATACACCGAACCCACAGACATTGCCAACATCCTAGCTGACAGGTTCAGCGCAAACTTCTCCCCCCCCTCACCGAAAGGGCAAATATCTATCCCAGCAGAGTGCTGCCCCCCTGACATCTCAGATGCTCAGGTAAGAGCCGCCGTCTCCAAAGCAAAAAACACAGCATCAATGGGACCAGACAGTGTCCCGGGCTGCATCCTACATGAACTCCAAGAAGAACTAAACCCAAACATAAAACTACTGTTCAATCTCAGCCTTACTACAGGATATGTACCCAAAGAGTGGCGTACAGCAACGGTGGTCCCTCTCCACAAAGGTGGTGTCTCAACGGATCCTGGAAACTATTGCCCCATAAGCCTGACTAGCTTGGTCTGCAAAGCTATGGAAAGGATCATCATGGACCTTATAAATAAAGACATTGGGGACCTACAGACACTGGATCCTACACAGTTCGGCTTTGTTAAGGGCAGATCCTGCCTCTTAAACCTGGTCGATTTCTTTGAAACAGTCACCAAGGCCATTGACGAGGGGAAGGTGGTCCACACAGCCTACCTGGACCTCGCAAAAGCCTTCGATACAATACCCCACTCGGGCATTATAGATAAGCTCACCAGCTTAAATATAAACCCCTATGTCACTAGATGGGTTGCAAAATGGCTCAAGGACAGAACCCACATGGTAAGAATTGCTGGAGCCATGTCAGACTCCAAATCAGTTACAAGTGCCGTCCCACAAGGCTCAGTCCTGGGACCTCTCTTGTTCGGTATATATTTCTCAGAGGTACAGGCCAGCACAGAAGGACTGTGGCTGACCAAGTTCGCAGATGACTGCAAACTGGGCGCCATAATCGACTCTCCAGCCGACACAAGCATCCTCCAAAAGGGCCTCATACAAACAGACAACTGGTGCCAGAGCCATGGCCTCAAGCTAAACGCCAAAAAGTGTATAGTCATCCCTTTTGGCAAAAACAAAGTGCCCACAAATTATGACATAAGTGGTAATCCATTAAGTACGGAAGAAGTAATTAGGGACCCTGGGGACCCAAGTTGATAGCAATCTCTCATTTGACAACCACGTGGCCAAAGGGTTAGAAGAACATTTTATATAGCCCACCTAATCATGAAGGGATTCACATCTAGATCAGGGGAGGTCATCGTGCCTCTTTACTCATCCCTCATCAGGCCCATAATTGAGTACAATGCCCCTTTTGGGATGTACCTTACCAGACACCTGCAGCAACTGGAAAGACCCCAAAAGTACCTCACCAAGAGGATCAAAGGGCTCAAACAGATGCCATATGCTGCCCGGTTAAAGAAACTCCAGCTCTACTCAGTGGCATACCGCCTGCTCAGAGGCAATCTGTGCCTGATGTATAAAGTCATGTCCAACCCAGAATTAATGGACATGCTGCACCTCAGAAAATCCAAATCCCATTGAGCTATGCGCACGAGAGACTTGAACCTCAGCACTGAAATAAATAGGACATGCTGGAGGGACAGATTCATAACCCAGAGGCTCCCTTCACTCTGGAATAAAATCCCAGTCCAGGTTAGGCAGAGTCCCTCATTGACTCTCTTCAAGAGGAATCTTGATGAGTGGATGGGGGATCGTAGGTTTACCCCGGGTATCACTTCTGTGTCACTGTTAGACAGAGGCACAGTATACTAATCTCGAAAAAGGGCATAGCAAAATGAATTTAAAATGGGTGGTAAAAGCCAAGCACACTCTGGCTAGGCTTATAAATGCCCTAGGGCAGATAGCCTAGTATGAACCTATGAACCTATATACAGGTAGAGATGTATATGCACATATATGTATGGATATCTACATATATTTTGACAGTAGTAGGTATATCAGAATAGATATGTATGCACATATAGTTATTGATATCTACATATATACCAACATAACTAGGCATATCTGTACACATAGGATGTGCATACATATATAGCTATATATACATATATCTATATATACATATACATATATCTATGTATACATATATCTATATATACATATGTATACAAGAGTGCTACAGAATCCTGAAAGCCCAAAGTCCTGAAGACCATCAGAGGTAAGCTGCCTTAAGGTATATGCATGTACATTACCATACAATCCACCTTGGTTAAATGCAGGCCTACTGCCACCTGCCATACAGACTGTTCTGTTTGTCAGTGTGCTTGTGATGGTGTCAGTTGTGCCTTGTTATGTAACAGTTACATCCCACTGTGTCACCTGAGGTCTTTACCCCCTAGGGATTGTCTACAGAGTGTAGATAGAGGCTGCTGAACTGTACACCTGCATTACTTACCATTGATTATTTGGTATCCTTTGGCCAGGTCTGTCTTTACTATTGTCCTACTTGATGGCCTTGGCCTGGACAGCAACATTTGTTAATTTTTTCAGTCTACTGTATTAGTATAACTGTTTCACAGTTGCATTACTCAGTTTGTATGGATGTCCGTGTCTAAACAGCTATATGATATGGCGTATACAACTGTAATAGTACACAAATAAAGCTTTCCCATTTATGCACACCTGTTTGTGGTGTATCCTTTGATATCTCTGTAGGTATATGTTGCAGGCAATGAATGTCATTTGTACGGGTGGCTCATACAGTCTAAAGTTGGTATGGTAAGGTGGTAACTGTAGGAATAGTGGCTGTTCCATATTGTGTGCTCATACTACATATGTAACTTACTGTACATATCTCTGCATGTGTATGTGTAGTTACATATATATCTATATGGGATCCATACAGATCCCCGACGGCACTTTCTACCGAAGCAGAAATCATCGAACATACATAACCGAAAGTGCTGTTCACCAAAGCAGCACTTTCAGTTATGTATGCTGGTTGTGCTGGTCACACTACGGTGTGGTTAAGGGAGAATTCCCTTTTCCCCACTGTAGTGTGACCTCAGAGTGAGAATATAAAAGTAGGGGGTGTGCAGGGGGGCTTGACCCCTGCATAAAAGAAGATTCAGTGTTTTTTTTTTTTTGAATGGACTTTATTGAAAGCGCTTTTTCGGTGAAAGCGCTTTCGTTAAAGTGCATTTGGGTATTGTGGATTCGGACTATTGAACTTCCATTCAATAGTCCTAGAGCCATCTATATATATATAGCCAGCCAGGCTGACTCTCTAATCATGACACGTGGCACTCAAGCTGGCATAGAAGATCACCAAACTGCTGGCTGATCTCTGTAAGCACCACGACCCTGACCTGGTGATGGGTAACAGGTGCCTCTCTCCGCCCACTCTCAGGGGGAACCGAGCCCCATCCCCTGAGGCGGTTCCACCCAAAGGTGGTGCAGGACCAATGGACAGGGACATCCCGGGTTGGGCCCCGGACATGCTGGTGCCCTGTGCCACGGCCAGCTGAGGTGGGACAGGTGGGTACGCTGGGACCAGCCTTCCAAAGCGTGCTATAGTGTTTAGATTTCATCATCATATGTGGGTTAGCAATAGTCAACACATTCCAGGGTTAGGTATAACAGCATGCATAGATATTCCCATTGACCCAGACACTACGGAACAGTTGCATAGCAAGCAGAACACATGCACATATGGGACCACAGTGGTAATAAGAACAGCATGCAGATACATTGATGACACCATGCCACCAATGTTGGAATAATTCAATATAGCACATGCATGGGAACCATTAATATATTTATCAAACAACTGGACAGTATCAGAACATAGGTGACATTACATACCAGTTGGGGTGGGTATGTTGATTATTGTTGGCGATATGGTGGGGGGAGAGAAAGATGTCAATTAACAACTAGTATATTCCTGCAGTCCACATTACTTCCCTAGTAAGTGCTGTTATCTGTACCTTACATGTCTTGCTACACTACCCTATAGCCTTAGTTTGGACAGTGATATGGCTGTCGTCATCGTTACACATGAACCGGTTTTACCTGCAGTATACACCTCTTACCTGATATACCTGTGGAGGGAATGTTTAATATTGACTAACTGTTTCTACACATACTCCCAGATTCCGGGTTAATGTGCACATAGCTATCCAACTCTTTCTACACAGACTCTGGCCATGTGTTGACCACATACTGGTGTGCCTGGACATATCTAGAATATTGCCCTCTTCCACCTTTAGTGGCCTGACACACACATATACATGCTTTCCTGCACAGGTATATTCTGTAGCACAGTGTGGGTGACAGTGATCAGTGATACTTTATTATTCAGAGAAACTGCAACAGTCACAACTCCCTACAATGCCAGAGTGAACAGTACCAGTACATGTTATAATGGTCTGTATTTCTCAGCACAGTGTTCATATCCAACGTACCTGTGGGAGCAATGTTTTTTAGCACTACCTGACTGTTGCCACACAAACTTCCAGATTACACATTAGTATTATTCACATACATCTCATTATGTTACTATACAGTCTCTGGTCACAGCTTGACAACATGGGAGTGTAGATATGACATACTTGAAATATTACTCTCCATACAGTTTCGGGGGTTGCTACAGTGACAGGTTATATAGGTGTTTGACAAACACTTGTATTCCCTGTTTGCTGGCTAAATGTCTGGGATCATCCCACAGACTTACCAGAGGGACAGGGGACAGGCAGCAGCTATGGGCCCATATACTGGACATTCTGGCCTCATCTGTACAGTTGTGGGGTATGATTCTGTATGCAGTCTACATTCACTCCCAGGATTCAGACCATGGCTGTGTCTGTTACAACTTAAACACTGTCCATCACAGTTGTGTCTGTTATATAGATATTGCTGTATATCTCCTATCTGCTTTCTGTCTTATTAATCCCCTGTGCTTTTGCATTCTGACCTTGTATTACAACACTCTTATACAGATTTCGTAGACAGTTATATGTTGTAGGACAGTGTGGACGACAATGATGTGTAATACCTCATTATTCAGAGCAACTGTATCAGTCGCACTGCCATACAATACCAATGTAAACAGTACCAGTACTGGGTATCAGTCTTGTATTTCTGGTCACAGTGTTGGTATCTGACAGACCTGTGGGAGGAATGTTTATTAGCATTACCTTAATGTTCCCACACACAGTACCAGATTCCACATTACTATTATGCGCATACATCTCACTCTGACCAGAGCTTGACAACTTGGGGTGTAAATGGACATACGTGGCTTCTTAGTCTCATAAGGTATTGTGGAGTTGCTAGTGTGCCAGCTTTGTTCTCATAGATGTGTGTCAATCAGTTGTATTTCCTGTTTGCTGCCTATACATCTGGGATCATCCCACTGATTTCCCAGGGGGACAAGTTGATAGGCAACAGATATGGGCCACTTTACTGGACATTCTGGACATTTCTGTACAGTTGTGGGGTATGATTCTGTATGCAGAGTACTACCACTGGCAGGATTCAAACCATGGCTGTGTGTGCTAAAAAAACAACAGCTCACATCTGAGTTGCATGTGCTATTCGGGTTTTGTTGTCTGCATTTTCCCTGTTTTCTGTCTATGTGTCTATCAGTTGTACTAAATGGCATCTGGGGATTACACCTGTCATATACAGGCATTACTACACATTAAATTTATGGTGCACAGTGTGGGCAACAGTGCTTAATACTACAGTACTATTACATGATTGCTAATCAACATTACCATATGATACCAGAGTATACACATGCAGTCCAGTAGTTAGACCTTTACTGACAGGCTATTACACTTTTATTGACATACAAATGATATGAAACTCTTCTTGCCATAATCTCTAGTGTATGCAGTACTTGCCTTGAACTATACAGGTTTTATACAGGCAATTAATTTACTACTACTTTAAGTTTTATTTCCTATGACAGTAATTGCATGAGTATTATTGACCTGCTTCACGTCGCAACCTCGCCAGGTGACTGATGTGGGCCTCCTGGTTCGTGGCCAGCTCCATTGCAGCTGTGGGGGACATAAGAGGAATATTTAGCCATACCTATCCATGGTATACCTGAGCTGGCAATTATTACACACATAGTGGGGTGATACTTACACGTCTGGAGCATCCCCTGCCGCTCTAGCCTCTTGGAGCTACTCCTCCAAGAGGTCTCCCTTATGCTGCTTCAAGTCAGCATAGTGATGCCTGACCTGCTCACTAGCTTGGGGTATGCCAGTGGCACTGGTGAGGTCATGGGCAAGATGGTTCCAGGCCTCTGCCTTATATTGGGAGCCCTGGTACTGTCCCTGCAGTAGTCTCTGATCATGGTCTTTGACAAGGAGTCCTGCCATGACCTTGGACTCCTGGATGCACCAGTGTTGTACCTGGAAGCGCACACCTTCTCCCCTTACTGCCATTGTGCCTGCAAGGGGAAGCTACAACCAGTTATGAGATGTATTCCTGCCTCTTGGGTTTAAGTAGGGCTGATTTCCTGCACTTTTCTGTGATTGGCCAGTTTTGAAAAGGCTAAGCTATGGGCAGACCTGCTTACCTAGGGCTGGCATTATTTAAGGGGATATAACACTGGGCACACTGAGTTAGCTGGTCTACACATTGCTTACACCTCCTAAGCTGGCCTGTGCAGTACTTAGTGTTGCTTACATTAGACTTTGCATCATAATTCCTTTTTGGCATTGAGTTATTATTCATTACACCTTATATGTATGCCTGGTATCCATGATTCATATGTACATACACTGTATGGGGTCCTTGTGTTTTATTGGGCACTTCAGCACTCTATTACAATTGCACTTGACTTCTGGCCTGACTGCTGTACTCCGGTTCACATATTTATGTTATGTAGTGGGTTAAGGCACATATGTCTGTATACTGATTCCTTTCACAGGTTCAGTTTGTTTTTACTATGGTGAAGACTTGTTTGCTGATACCTCATTCCTCTGTACTTCTGTGATGCCTTGGTGGTTAACTACTGTGACTATGGTGTAGGGTCCTGGGTTTGAGACCTGCATGGCTGTTTATTTTGTTGATGGACAGAACAAGGGCTGTTGGATACAGAGTGATTAAGGCACTTTTGAGCATTTGTAAGCATGTTTATGTGGGTTTGCGCGATGGTAAGCACTGCTAAACTGCTTTTACATCTGCTTACAGACAGTTAGCTTCAGAATTGCTTAATGAGTGTAGGCATTGCTTACCGCCACGCAAATGGGGTTAAACTCACTTACTAGTGCTTACATATGCTTACTACTGCTTATTAGTGCTTAAACCTGCTTACTAGTGCTTTATTCATTATGACACTGACACCTTACATGTGCATTTACTGCAGTACTCCAGTTCATAAAAATATGTTATTTAGTGGGTTTTGCAACATGAATATTGATCATAACGTGCTTTGCCATTGAAAATAGAATGTACTGCAGTGGGAATCAAACCGGGAATGTCTGCTTGTAAGGCAAATGCTCTGCCCACTACACTATTGCTATGCTGCTTCATTGGCTTATATCTTCCTTTTTATCCTCTTCAGCCATTTAAGCTGCATTAACTGTAGCTAAGCGATGGGCACACCTGCGCACTTACGGTTAGCTTTAATCGGATTTTTATAAAAAAAAAATAAAAAATAAAGGGTTTGTTCATTTACATGGTATTTGCTATTGCTGTTGTACATGTGGGGGAATACTGCTGTGGATAAGCGGACACCTATGAGCGGTCTCACTCATTTCATACCCCTTTCTGCTGTTCATTGCAGGGGAGTATATATTCTGACAGCTCTACTCTCAGACATGCCCCCTGCACTCTTACATGCTCCGTGTAAGACTAGGAGCTCAGGCAGTGTGCCTCATTACTATGCATGGTGTGCTACCGTCCTGCTCCTAAACGGCCGCCTCCGTGCAGGACTGAGCTATTCCTGCATGGAGGAATAGTAAATCCAGGGGAAAATGGAGTGCCATATAATATAACAAGAGACACAGACTCCTTTAGGTGAAGTGTTACACCCAGTAACTCTAGTGCTTAACAACAAATGAGGTGATAATTAGTCAAGGCTTTCCAAAATGTGTAAAGTTATGGAAGATATAGAAGGAGAAGAGCTGAGCTGGAAATATTTTACCAGAAGCACACAACCCTATTAAAGAAAAAAAAAACAGAGGTTTTTGGACTACAAGACACAAAAAGTAATAATGTCTGGGACTGGTTGGAAAGGATAAATAAACCTTTTACTGAGTTTTGCTAAAAGAGGCCAGTTTTTAAAATCATAAAAGAGGTCAGTGTGCACACTGAAATAGAAGAGCCCATAGTTAAGAAAACACTAAGCTAAAGGAATTAGGTGTAGATACTGAGGAAGAGATATATATGAAGTTCTTACTGAAAGAAAAGAGAAACAGGAACTTGAACGGAGTCCAGTGCTTCGGAAGCAGGATTCTAAGGGTAAAGAAAGCAAATGTAACCAGTATATAAGAGAAGAAGAACTTACCAGTACCCTGGTTAAAGAAAATTATTTTTCTTCAGCAATTGGCTAAGCTTCTGGTGTCATTCAAAGGGGATCCAGTATCTGTCTACCTGGGACGACATGATTGACAGACTATGATGCTTTGCCAGAGATGGTCTGCACCTGTCGCCCCTGGGATTCAGGTTACTGACTAAGGCTCTTCTCAGCCCTATAGTGCCTTTTTTAGGCAAAATTCAAAGGACAAAACCACCAGCATAACAGGTACAAGCATGCAAAATCTGAAGGTAATGCTACTCAATGCTAGAAGTCTAAACCTCAAAATGCACTCTCTCGAGGCACTCCTAAAAATGGAGAACATTAATATCTGTGCAGTAAATGAGACCTGGTTCAAGGCTCCAGAGAGCACCCCTGCAATACCAGGCTACAACTCTTACCACACTTTTTGGCCAGCAAACTAGGACTGAAACACTAAAGGTGGAGGAGTGTCCATATTCACCAAGGATATTCACACTACCAGGCTAGTTGCCCAACACAATGTGTCTGAAATTCTCCAGGTGCAACTAACACTAGGTAAGACTGCAAACCAAATTGTAGCTTGCTACAGATCCCCCAGCATGCCCCAAGATTCTCACTACACCTTTCTAAACATACTGGAAATATTAAGATACAACCAAACACCCTAATACTGGGTGATTTCAACTACCCTGCCATTAACTGGGAAAACTACTCGTGTACCAACACCTTTGCCCAACTATTCTTGGAATTCATAAATTCCAGTGCCCTGGATCAACTAATCCATAGTCCCACCAGGAACTCCAATATCCTAGACCTGGTCATTACCAACATGGGAAATTGATGCTCTACACCTATGGTCACCCCCTCGTTGGTCAGGTTTGACCATAAGCTAATCACCCTTGAGATCCACATCCCTCCCCCACCCCCCAGTAAGGAAACCTCGTTAAAAAACTTCTCCAAAGCCAACTTCATGCTACTCAAGTCAGAAGTGACAAACTGCATGACACCCATGCAGATGGGAACTGAAAGTTTGACTGCTGAATCCTACACTAAGGCACTGTACGAACACATCCACTTGTGCATGAATTGTGCCATCCCAAATAGAACCAAGATGCTTTCCTCCAAAAAAAAGGAAGGCAATCTGGTTGTCCCCTGCCATAAACAAACTTTACAACTAAAGGAAGAAACTGTTGCAGAAAAGAGGAAAATTCCAAGATGCAAAACACTCCCTTTTCAGCCTCAGTAAGAAGCTGAGATCCCGCATAAAATCATCCAAAGCTAGTTACGAAAATAAAATTGCTAAAAATTCCAAAGACAACCACAAAGCATTCTATAACTATGTCAAGAATCTAAATGCCAATGCTCAGATCTGCTCTGAGCTACAACAGAATGGCATTAAATATACTGATCCCAAGGATATTGCCAGTATCCTGGCAAATCGGTTCAGTGCCAACTTCACCTCCTAAAGGGCCCATCTCAATACCAAAAGATTGCCAAATTCTGGTAATAACACAGAGGTAAAAACCGCACTCTCCAAAGCTAAGAATACAGCATCCATGGGACCAGATGACATCCCGGGCTGTGTACTACATGAACTACAAAATTAACTGGCACCTCATCTAAGTGTCATGTTTAATCATAGCCTCACCTCAGGCTTTGTGCCCACTGAGTGGCATACAGCTACAGTTATCCCACTCCACAAGGGGGGATCCACTTTGGATCCCGGGGACTACCACCCCATCAGTCTGATGAGCCTGATCTGCAAGGCCATGGAATGTATTATCATGGAACTTATAAACAAAGACATTGGCAATCTTCAAACACTGGACCTCACCCAATTTGGGTTTGTGAAGGGCCGATCTTGTCTCCTGAACCTGATTAACTTCTTTGAATCAGTCTCCAGAGCTATGGACGAGGGTAAGGCAGCCCACACAGCCTATCTGGACCTCACCAAGGCCTTCGACACCACCTCCCACTCTGGAATCCCTATGTCACTCGATGGGTTGCCAACTGAGTTACTGACAGAACCCACACTGTAAAAATAGCCGACTCCAAATCCAGCTCCAGGCAAATGACAAGTGGAGTACCTCAGGGTTCAGTCCTGGAACCGCTCTTGTTTGGCATCTACTTCTCTGAAGTACAGGCCAACACTAAGAGACTCTGGCTAACAAAGTTTGCAGATGACTGCAAACTGGGAGCCATTATTGAATCGCTAAATGATGTGGATATTCTACAAAAGGGCCTTACAGAAACAGATGCTTGGTGCCAGAGCCATGGGCTCAAGCTCAATGCCAAGAAATGTATAGTTATCTCCTCTGGGAAAAAAACATGTACCCATGAATTACCACATAGGTGGCAGTACACTAAATACTGAAAGTGTGATAAGAGACTTAGGGACACAGGTGGACAGTGGTCTCACCTTCGACAACCACATCACCACAACAGTCAGGAAATCCTTCTATGTGGTATACCTCATCACTAAGGGCTTTTCATCCAGAAAAAAGGAGGTCATTGTCCCACTGTACTCATCCCTCATTTGACCCATTATAGAATACAACGCCCAGTTTGGTATGTACCTCTCAAGACATCTGCAACAACTGGAAAGGCCACAGAAATAACTCACTAAAAGAATCACAGGCCTAAAGCAGATGCCCTATGCTGACCATCTAAAAAAACTCCAGCTATACTCTGTCGCATATCGTCTACTCCTAGATGATCTCTGCTTAACATACAAGGCCATGTCAAACTCAGAGCTGTTGGACATGCTACAGTTAAAGAAATCTCAGTCCCTCAGAGCCACATGCTCCATGTGATCTAAACCTTGTCATCACAATGAACAAAACATGCTGGAGGGATAGGTTCCTGACCCAGAGACTCCCCAGACTCTGGAATAGCCTTCCCATACATGTCAAGCAGAGCGCCTCTTTGGCCCTCTTCAAAAGGAACCTTGATGACTGGATGGGAGAAAGGAAATTCACCCCGGGGATCACGTCAGTTGCCCTGCTAGACAGGGGTCCATGGAATTAAATATTGTGGGGAGAAATAGGCAGGGAATTGTTTTGGCTAGGCTTGCATACACGCTAGGGCCGATAGGCTTGTACCAACCTATGAGTTACCCTTTATAGACGGTGCACACATACTGATTATCATTTTCCCTATAGCATCTCTTCTCTAACTCCTGTCATGTCACTGCTCTATCTGATGTAAATATTGTAGATAGTGGTTTATGCTTACTACATTCTTAAATTATTTTTTTTCTATTGTATATTAACTATCATTATTTTCAATATGCTCTTTTGTTGTATATATATATATATATATATATATATATATATATATATATATATATATATATTTGTTTTACACTTCTGGACTGAGACTGAAATTGGTTGGTTGGGATCAGTGCTCTACCACAATTACTAAATTAAATAAATAAATCATCTCCATTCAAAGACTGCCTAACTGGCCCTTGTAGTGCTTTTTAGTATCGTATTGATAGTTTTCATACTATACTCATTCTGAGGAGTTTTAGGTTACTGTACAGTTTAAGGAATTTCTATCTCTTGTTATGCAGTTTATTTATGTTAGTTGACCACTTGGGGAGGGTACAATTTTAAAATTTTCCATCATATTTGGCTGTAGTTGGGACTATTAGATCATTGCATTTGTCTAACGGGGTATACAACTCATTCATGAAACTGACTGCTGTGTTGGGGTAAACGATGCTGATATCATGGATAAATGTAGAGCTTTCATCATATAATTTGTGTATGGTCCACCCTTTATAAGTCCTAAAATATGGATATGTTGGTTACAGGAGATATGGTGGCTCCAAGCTTAAATGTCATGCTTTTATGGCTCAACTTAACTGGTGAAGGAGAGACTAGAGGAGTGGAATACATAGAAAATATTTGTGAGGACCAAATCAAGAATATTTTGGCCTCAGGTGGGTTCTTTATCTATTTGATTCAGGAATTTCTGTTTATCAAATCCAAAATTATCTGGGAATACCCTATGCTAGAGGCACAGCTGCTCCAGTTTATGGAGAGGTAATTAAAGTCTCCTAGAATTACGGAGGTGTTTCTTACAGGAATATTTTCTAAAACTTACAGGAATCTAACATGATCATCTAGGAACATGGAGGGGTTCTGTAACATGCTATAGGTTGGAAGCTTGTTTTGTCAGTGGTAAGCTGATGTTCTAGAATTTGTCAGAGTATTAGTCTAGATGAGATGTGGTTGCTGACAAATATGGACAAACCATTGCAGTTTTCACAAGACCTGAAGGCATAGTAGGCACAAAATCTAGTTATGGAGTGAGTGAGTGCTTTTGTTACATTTAAGCCAAGTCTTTCTAACATGGACATGTCACAGATGCAGGAATAGTTCAAGATCAGTTAATTTGTTATTGAGACTCCCAGAATTAAGAAGAGCCACCTTAATGTAGTCTAATTTTGGGTTAGATGAATTTGCTAAGTTTAGATTCCCATCAGATGGACTCTTCCTAAAAAAAAAAAAAGTGCTATGGGGGCAGCAAAAACATTTGCCAGTATGTGGAAATCCTGGAACAAGAGATGCAGGCTATCCTTTGCAAAAACAGGTTGGACCTAGATCACATAGTCCCAAGCTGATGCATACTGGAATCCCCTAGAATGACTCTGTTATGCCAATTCTTATAGCTAATTATTTTCTCTTTATACCTAGGCGCTGTTATTGGTGAAGGAAGGGTTTCAATCAGTACCAGAGACTTACCTGTATCTGTCACATGCATAAAAAGTTTTGTCATGTCGCTCTTCATGCCCCTCAGGGTTTTGCACCCCCGGTCATTCACTCCCATATGGACCACTACACGTCATAGTCATACTTGTCTCAGGAAAGTGTCTTGTGGGCCCTAACATCAGTTATCCTGACACCCAAAAGACAGCAGACAGTAACTGTACCATTGTATAGCCAGGTGAGTGAAGAATCTGTATACCTAACAATAGAGTCACTAATCACTAAAACATTTTTGCCAAAAGCTAGTTTATGAATATTTTATTGGGAGCAAATTGGCTGCTGCTAGCTTGTTGATGTAGGCATACATGGCATAGATGAGCTGAGGAATTTCCACTGAAGCCTGTTCTTACAAGTTCTAGGAAGCTTTGGCAAAGATTTCTTTATGGCGTCAATGTATGACATTTTTATGTTTATGTCTGAGAATGTGGTAGGGGATGAGGTGTGAGTGTGACTATATGATACTCACAGTATATTGTTAATCTTATCTGGGATCCCTCCATATTAGTTAGATGTTTGTACTTCTCACATACACAGTTTTCTGTGTTAAGTAGGAGTTCCTTATCAATAAGCATAAGACAGTTGCTACACTTCCTTAGGACAGCAAGTATTAGAAAACTGGAACTGTTTTTTTGATAATGACTCCAGAGCACAAAAACTTTTAGCACAACAGTGCAGATAACTGAATGTACAAAGAGTTGTCACCAAGCTTAGGGAGCCTATAACAAGGAAAATAACCTGAGATCCTGTAGACGTATCAGAAATAATTCAGAAATTTTATGAAAATCTGTACAAAGTACAGAAATAGGGATATCAAGAAAAGTACAAATGGAAATGATGAAAGAATTAAATATGCCAAGGTTAGAGGTACCTGAGGCTCAATTACTAACAGAATAGGAGGAGATGAGATAAAAATGGTGATGTATAACCAATCTACAGGAAAGACCCCATGAATAGATGGTATTCTTGTGGTAGTCTGGAAGCTGGGGGGGGGGGACTGATAAAGATCTGGAAGGTTTTCTTTAACAGTATTTTAAAAGGAGGAGAAACGCCAACAACCTCGAAGAAAGTGGGGGTGGCTGTAATACCTAAAGATGGTACAGATCCATCAGATCCAGCTTCATTTAGACCCATTTTGAATCTAAACCATGATTATAATGTTTTTATGTCTACAATGGCTAAAAGAATGGCAAAACAGATGCCAAAACGATATATATGGATCAGTGTGGTTTTGGGGAGGGAAGACAAAAATTTGACAACATTAATAGAACAATGATGATCCAGAGGGAAGAAAAATGTAAGAAAATACTAATGTTGTTGGTGGGTCTTGGTGCAGAGAAAGTATTTGACAGAGTAAGATGAGATTTTATGAGTAGGACAATGGAAGCATTTGCATTCCCTCATAACATTTTAAGGTTGATTAGAAGGATATATTTTTATTTATTTATCATTTGTTGACCAGGAAAGTCTGACTGGACAGATACTATTTTCAGTGGAGGCCTGGGGAGAAATGGTCCAGATGCATGTCTTTGGAATGTGGGAGGAAACTAGATAACCCACAGGAAACCCACGAGAATGTGGGGAAGACATGCAGACTCTGCACAGAAGGCACCCCAGCCTAATATTGAACAGGGGAACCTCTTGCTGCAGGTGACAACGTTAACTGCTGCACTACTGCACTGCCCTTATGAATATATAAGGGATAGGAGTTGAAAATTAAAGCTGGGGGACTCCTTTCCTGAATGTTTTTTTTAGAGCAGAGGAACAAGGCAGGGGTGTCCTCTTTCACCTTTTTTTATTTGCATTATATACAGAACCATTGGCAAAGAAAATAAGGGACTCAGAAATTCAAGGATATAATCGATATAGTTGTCAGGAAAAGTTGGCTTTATTTGCAGATGCTATTATTTTACACCTGATAAAACCAGAAAAGGACATTTCAGTGTTGTGGAACATTCTGAGACAATTTCAAGTCTTTTTGAGTTACAGAATTAATGAAGATAAAACAAAGGCAATAGCTGTAAACTATGTACTCATACATGACTTGGTTTAGCAATACTCATATTTATGCAGGCATGATAAAATGCAGTACTTAGGAGTAAGGATTGAAAGGGATTCTGTTATGACAGCTAAGCATATGTGGGAAGAATCTAAACAGAAGAAAATACAAAAACTGGGAAATTGGAAGCTCTGTTTTATGGACACGGATAACAAGATACAAGCAGTGAAAAATGTTTTTAGTCCCTTTAGTTTGTGAGGCATAGCACCCAAACTCCTTCTGGACTGGGCAGTCATTAATAAATACAATCATGGGTATTGTATAGAGTATCTATAGTATTACATTGGGATGAAACGGCTAGGCTTGAAATGACCTCCAGGTCGATAGCCTAGAAACCTCCTATGATCCTATGATCAGCCAGAGGAGAAGCTGTGGATTGCAATTAATGAACATTTGAAGGATTTTATCTGGGAGGGGAAGCGGGCAAGAGTCAAGTGAGATAATTTATCCTTCCAATAAAACAAGCTGGTTTGCGATTACCTAATTTGAATGAGGTATTTCAAAGCTATACAGTTAAGGCTCCTATACATAGCACAAGCAGAAAGCTATAAGTCAAAGTGGAAAGGGATGATAATAAAACAGGGGAGGGTTTCAAGAAACAAGGAGAGAATGGGATTTTTTTTATACAGATCTTTAAGGAGAGTAACAAATACCATACAGAATATTATATTTATAAAGTAGCAGAAAATATTCCAAGAACTAAGCCAACACAGGGATGGAGAAAGTAGATTCTGACAATAGGGATGACTGCAATTATGGGTAGAGAGAATTGGCAAGAGGGGATGGAATTTACTGGAGAAAACTGGAAAAGGAACCAAGGCATTGGGAGTAAACAATTAGAGAGGGAAAGGTAATAGAATAGGAAGATGCCAATAATTCATTTAAACTGCAGGCTAGAGACTGCCTTCCCTATCAAGAATTGATATCAGTGTATAGGTAAAGAGTAAAGAATAGAAGGATCCTTAGCAAAAGACCAGCACTGGTAGAGTTTTTAGTAGAATCTAGAAAAGAAGCTGCTGTTGAAAAGGGATAATTAGTAGGACATATAAAATATTGTAAAATAACTACAGGAATCATTCAGAGGAGGTTAGAAAGGATTGGGAAGATAGACTGGATAAGCAACTCACAGAGAAAGAATGGGGGAAATATGTATGGCTCCCAAATATGCAACAAAGTCTAGAAGATTAAGGATATTTGCTTGGAGGTATTTACATAGGAATTTTTATACCCCAGGCAGATTCCAAAGAAGTTTTCCTTGGGTATATTGCAAATGTTGGAGGTGTGATGGGGAAGAAAGAAGTAATTGGGAACATATTTTTGGGGGTGTAGTGAGTTGGCAGACTTTAAAAATTGCCTGCAGACTAGTCTAACAGAAATGTTGGGGGAACAAATTGGAGTAACTAAGGAAATTATGTTTTTAGCTATGGTACAGTTACCTAGACATAGTAAGGCCTTGCTGAGTTTAATTCTAATGGCTGCCAAAAAAGCAATTATTAGGAAATGGAAATCAGAGTCTAAACCAACTGTACTAGAACTAGTGTATAAAGTAATAGAGATAAAAGAAATGGAATTGGGATCTTTAGAAAAGGGTGGAAGCAAAGTACATAGAAGAAATGGGAATTGTGGGAACAATACATGCAGAATAATGTTTTGGAGGAGGAATGAGGTTTAAGAAAAAGCAAGAATTAAGTGAGCTTTGTAATGTCTGACTAGCAATAACTGGATAGATTATATGTGATGTATAATGTTTGCAACTGAAAATATTTCAATATGGTTTGTTCTCATTTATATAAATGTATGACTGCCTATGTCATAAGTGATAATTTAACAGAAATGTTTCTTGTTTAAAAAAAAACATAAGTTTGAGCAAAGTTTAAAGCCTTAGATCTAGCAGTTCTGGTACTGTTTGTTTTACAGATATGCAAAAAGTCCATCAGAGTGGGATCCATGGATGGTTTGTATGTCAGGCATAAGTCTCATCTCAGTAGTCTGTAGGAAACCGAATACAGAGATAAGGCTTTGAGGCAATCTGCATAGGACATTGTGTTTACATCTTGTATTCTTTTTGTGAGGATCTCTGTGGATGTTCCAGTTGTTGCATGTGCCTGTTCAGGTACATACCAAAATGGCTTTTATACTCAGTGATGGGTCTGATGAGGGCTGAATATAGTGGCATGATGACTTCCCTAGACCTAGATGCCATGCCCTTACTTATAAGTTGGGTGACATAGAATGATTTTCTAACTACATTAGAACACGTGTTGGTTGGAAGCCAGGTTACTATCTACATGACAACCCAAATTCATGACTACCGTGTCTACTTTTAGGAGTGTTTTATCAATGAGGTACTTTCCCTGGGTAGCTGACTTCTCAAAAGGTACTGGTATGCATTTCTTGGCAATGAAGTTTAAGCTGTGGCTTTGGCACCAGTAATTCGTTTGTGTTAGATCTTTCTTACAGGATGTTAGTATCTTGGGGAGTTTCTGTGATTGCTCCTAGCTTGCAGTCATGTGCAAATTTGGTAAGCCAAAGGCCTTTGACATTGCCCTTCTCTTCTGAAAAATCTTACAGCAATCATTTATTTGTGTCAGACCCTCTTGGAGGGATGCTTTTATTGTGGGGGAGTCAAAGATAGCTCTCAATTTACAGTCATTTATGAAATAGATGACAAATGGAAGTGGGCCCAACACGGAGCCCTAGGGTACTCCACTGGTGACTGTTCTCCTGGTGGAAGTGATCTCACAAATCTAGACTTTTTGTGTCCTATTAGTGAGCTAGCAATCCACCAAATTATATGCCTAGTTTGTCAACAATATTTGAGCAGGATATTGTATTGAATGCCATGGCCAGGTTGAGGTAGGGAGTTTGCACAGTTTTTCCTCACACCCATAGCCTTGATGACCCTCTCAAAGAAGTCTATCAGGTGAGCAGGCAAGACCTTCCCTTGTTGAAGCCAAATTGGGAGGATCCAGTGTCTGTAGGTTTGTCCTTGTTGATCATTTCCATGATAATTCATTCTATAGCTTTGCATATTAGACTTGTCAGACTGATGGGTCTATAGTTTCTGGGGTTGGTTGATGGTCCACTCCTGTGGAGAGGGAAGACTGTTGCGGCCCTCCATTTACAAAGTATGTAACATGTTTTGAGGCTGTAGTTCATAGAGTCATAGCTGTATAATAGGCTAACGACCACTAGGGCCTTTAAAAGCTTAACCTTATAAGCAAAATGTGACCCACACATTTGATTTATATTTGATTTATAGGGAGTAATTTACTGACTTGCCTCTGTCCATCAGAGACATAGGAGCCAGAGCAAGGGTGAATTTCTGATTACCCATCTATACATCCAAGTTACATTTAAATAGCTATAGGAAGGAACTCTGCTTCACATGGATGGGGAGCCTGTTCTAGAGAATGGGATTTCTCTGAGAAACATATCTGTCTCTCCAACATGTCCTATTTATGTTGCAAGCAAAATTTAGATCTTTTAATCTAGTAGTTCTGATGCCGTTTGTTTTGCAGATGTGCAAAAGATTCATCAAAACAGGGTTCAGGGATGCCTTGTATGCCATACAAAGATCACCTCTCAAAAGTCTGAATAATATTGAGTAAACAGACAGGGCTTTGAGGCGATCAGCATAGGACGTTGTGTTTGCTACCTGTATTCCTTGTGTAAGGAACATTTGTGGACATTCCAGTTGCTGCATGTGGTTTATAGGTACATACTGAAGAAGACATTATACTCTATGATGAGCTTAATGAAGGCTGAGTACAGTGGTATGATGACCTGTCTGGACATAGATGGATGTTTTTCAGTTTTTCCCGTTAGGGGTCGCCACAGTGGAACTCCGGTCCGCTAATGATTGACAGTGGATTTTTATGATGCCAAGTTGCCAGCCTGACACCCAACTTTCAAAGAAGGCACACCCATTCATGCATGCACCTACCTGCATGTCTTCAACATCACTCGACCACGGGGAGGACATGCAGACTCCACACAGAAGGCACTCCAGCCGAGAATCGAACATGAGAACCTCTTGCTGTGAGGTGACAACGCTAACCTATGCACCACTGCGGCCTCCTATATATCCTGTCTGGACCTAGATACCCTGTCATTTCTTATAAGTTGAACAACATAGATGGATTCTCTTGCTACCTTGGACACTAGTTGGTCGAAGGCTAGGTTACTGTCTACATGAGTTCCCAGATCCCTGACTAGGGAATACATTTTTAATGGTGTTTTATTGATGACATAGTTACCCGTGGCAGCAGACTTCCCAAAATGTATTGTAATGGGTTTCTTGTTATTGAATTTTAAGCTATTGTTTTGGCACCAAGTGTTTGTCTGTAAGGTGTTCTCATCTTGGGGGGATTAAATGACTGCTTCCAGTTTGCAATCATCTGCAAACTTGGTCAGTCAGAAGCCTCTGACATTGGCTTTGACATCAGAGAAGTAGATGCCAAAGAGGACTGGGCTTAGCATAGACTCTGTGGGACTCCACTGTTTACTGGCCTCTTTCTGGAGGTGGTGTCACCAAATCTAACCTAAGTGGGTCCTATCACTGAGCCAGCTATCTATCCAGCATGTTATAAAGGGGTTTATGCCTAGTTCTGCAAGTTTGTTGACAATGCCCAAGTGGGCTAATGCAGTGACAACTGGTGACTTCAAATCAAAGCGGGGCTGCAGGAGACAGCTGAATGGGTGGGGTCAATGGGAAGGGTGTGGCCAACCAGAAAGGGGAGGAGCTATGCTCAAAACCACAAAAACTAACTTTAATTAAATACGCTTCCCTGGGTGCCAAACCATCATTATGAGAGTCCAATCAAGACAAAATGAAGTGTAGAAGTATAAAAATATTTCAATGTATTGGCTGCATGACAGCTTACTTAATATCTAGATGGAAACAAAAAGGTTGTGAGGTATGAAAAAATAAATTACTTTTTAAATACATTACTGGAATGCCATTCAAAATCAAGTATAAGAAAAACAAGCAGCACCCAACTCAAACCACTTCTCCTTGCACTGCAGTTCTAATTATAATTTATATTCAGCTTTATTAAAGTACCAAGTAACACGCTGAAAGTAGAAATCTCTGTGATGCCCCCACTTGTAAAAATGTTTCTTATCCAAAAAAGACCTGCTGCTTGACAGCAACTATCTACTTGTTTCATGGGGAAAACATGATCAAAGTAAAAAATGAAAAGCAAACAAAAAACAAGCTCAAGATACATTGCTTAAAGGATTACTGCACAGGTTATGGACCACACACGATAAGAGTGGCATTCTGTTTGGTTTACAGGTAAAGCCTGCAAAGATGACTGCAAGTCTCCAACAAATGTAATGAGCTTCTTAAAATAATGTAATCCTGTCCTTTATTACAAATACTGTCATATGCATTTCAATACCCAAGGCTTATATCTAGTTAAGTATTCTCTGCATGGCAACAACAGAAAGGCTTTCAATGTTGACAATTCTTTAACAGTATGCTTATTAAAGCTTACTTGCATCTTACGATCTCAGACAAGCTTACCTGATGGTCATTAAAGCACTGCTACTTAAACACAGAGCAACAGGCACTTTGAGTAATAAGCATAAATCTGAGTAATAAGCATAAATCAGCAGTACAAAAATATGACAAACCAGAACATTCTGCAAAATCAAGGACAGATGAAAAGCCACTGTTGTACTTGTGTCTACCTTGGATGGGGGGACACTCTGCACATTTACACTGCATAACTACTCCTTGCCTTGCTTGGACACATCCAGAGTCACTACATGGGGGAGTGGGGTGCAAAAATTATGTCACAATTTGAAATGTCTCTGGCTGACTGTGATGGCCCTGACATATTTGTCATATCTCTTAACCTCAGAGCAAGAAATCTGGACAAAGCCATACATAGAAGTGGGACAAAGGCCCAAAAATAAGGACACTTTTTAAATATTGCTCTTATAAACTTAGAAAGATAATAGAATAGGTCTTGCATTAGCATGAATTTTCTGAAGGGTATGAAATCTGAAACTCAAATGTCTGTCATTATTTTCTAACTTCAGTCTTTAATGATTTGCCACTAATTTGCCAAAAAACACAATTTTATGAAAATGGACCAAAAATGTGATGCAAAAATATAAAATAGCCACACAATACAGCTGGGAACCTGTCAAAGAAGGGACACTTTTTAATATTAGTACTGCTAACTTGAGCAGCTGACAAAATAAAAGAATCTACATGCATTTCTGAAATAAAAGTAATCTATAACTCTGATTATTACAGTTATTTCTTAATTGTAAACCCTCCATGTTTTCTTCCAAAATTGCTATTTTGCGGAGGGATTATTAGGGGGGAGAGCAACATTTTGAGCCAAAATTGGGGACAGTTGAGAGGTTTGGCTATGCCTAATTCTATAAAGCAATTTATTTGCATGTACCTCTCAACCTGTTAATGCAATACATCTGGACAAGGCCAAATATATTGGGGGAACATATAAGCAGTACTAAAAATTGCTCTTGTATAAACTGAGACAGTTGATAGAATAACAGGTCTTACTTTAGCATGCATTTTTCTGAAGGTTATGAAGTCTGAAACTCAGTGTGTCATTATTTAGTGACTTAATTCCTAAATGATTTGCCAGAAAACCACAAATTTTATGAGGAACAAACCAAAAATAAGAAGCAAAAATCTATTAATTCTTTGAAAATCTGGACAGTTGGGAGGTATAGTTCAGCTGGGGCTGTCTTTGAGTTTGCCACCCTTCCCCCTCACAAAATCATGGTCATCTGGAGCCTCCCCCCTGCAGCCATTCCAATGATCCATTACTTGGCTATTTCTCTCCATTTACCATAAACACTAATGTGCATACTGCTTTACTTCTATGATGATTTGGACTTCATTTGAAAGTTTTATTTTGCATTTTACAGCACAAACACTAAGACATCTGCTAAACAAAGCAATGCAGTCTCACAATGAAAACAGACTTAGCATTAAAACTTATCTGCCTTGAAACTCACATTCATTGAAACAGCATTGAAACCCACATTCAAAGAAAATACATTTTGACAGTGGCAGATAAAGATTCATTCTGGGCTGTTTTCAAATCATATACCCCTTGCATATGAAACATACATGTGCTCTTTGATACACCTTCCTGATTGTACTAAATTATATTCCTTGTACAATACAGTATAGTTGTTAGAGGGCATTTTAAATTTATTAAACAATAAAACAAAACGCATGTACCAATAATGACAAAACTTCCCAATTCAGAACATTTTTCCAGTAAACAATGAAACAAAATGCATGCACCCATAATGACAAAACTGCCCAGTTCAGAACATTTCCATCATAAAAGTCTACTCAAACTTCTACAGTCCACCATTATCAGTAAATATGCACAATTCTACAGTCCACCATTATCAGTAAATATGCACAATTCTACAGTCCACCATTATCAGTAAATATGCACAATCTCTGAAGTAAAAGTCATCTAAATAATTCCACATTAAAGAAATCTGTAACTAATGAAGAGGTTGCGGCTAGCAAACACCTTTATATTTCATGGTTTCATCGAAAAATAAAGTATATGTTGCCCCTGAGGAATAAATTGCCTATATTACATTAAAAAATGATAAGCTAGTAATATTGCAATAGGAAATGGATGGCAAACTGATAACAGGCTCATAGTTAGTATCTTCGCCAAGGAAGACATTCTCAGTACGGCAGCATCCATCCCTTGTGGGAGTAGAACCCACAGCCTTCTGCATCAAAAGCAAGTACACAACCTGTTGTGCTATTAACAATGCAAGTAGACTTAGCATAAGCAGCATTAAACTTCTCCTCCCGTGCAGCTTTCAGCTCCTTGTAAAATCTACTCAATACTGAACTGCATCTCAACTTCGCAGCACAAGAAATCTGGAAAAAGCCAAAATTTATTGGGGGGGGGGGTCAAAAGCCCAAAAACCAGGGACACATTAAACATTGCTTGTATAATCTTGGAAAGTTGCTAGAATAAAATGTTGTGTTACCACCATACATTTTACTGCCAAGGTCCCTGTGCAAAACAGTCAGAGCAACATACCACTACACCAAATCAGCTGTTTTGTGAAAGAAAAATGCTGTGTTACCACCATACATTTTACTGCCAAGGTCCCTGTACAAAACAGTCAGAGCAACATACCACTATGCCAAATCAGCTGCTTTGTGAAAGAGAGGAAGACTGAAACTTAAATGGCTATCATTTAGTGAATTCAGTTTTCAGCATAGCTGTCAACCTCTTAGCACAAAACACCTGGACAAACCCATTAATAAGGGAATACAGCCCTCAAACATATTCAGTGAATTCAGTTCTTGCCATAGCTGTCAACCTTAGCACAAAAAACCTGGACAAAACCAATAATGGGGGAATACAGTCTGAAAAATATGGACAAATTTCAAATATTCATCTTATAAACTTAGAAAATTGCTAGAATAAAAGGTTGTGTTACTATGCATTTTCTGAAGAATATGAAGTCTGAAATTCAAATGCCTGTCAATTTTACTTCTGACGGAACAAAAACAATTTTCAGCAGAGGCTCAGGGAGAAATACTGCAGACACATCTTTGTAAAATGGCAGGAAACCAGAGCAAATACACACAAACACATGGAGGAGATGCGGACTCCGCACAGAAGGCAACCCAGCCAAGAATCAAAACAGAAAACCTACAGCTGTGAGGCAACAATGCTACCACTGCACCATTAAATATGCAAGGCATTAAACATTCAGAAACCTGAAGTCTGAAATTCAAATGCCTGTCAATTTTATTTAACATTTGTTAACCAGGACAGTCTGACTTGGAACAAAAAAACAATTTTCAGCAGAGGCCCATGAAGAAATAATTCAGACATGTCTTAGTAACATGGGAGGACACAAAAGCAAACCCACACAAATACAGGGAGAAGATGCAGACCCCACACAGAAGGCACCCCAGCCAACAATCAAACCTGAGAAGCTGCAACTGTGAGGCAACAATGCTACCACTGCACCATCAAATTTCAAGCATTTAAACATTTAGAAACCACAGATATTATGAGGAATAGAACAGATCAAATATAAAGCAAAAATCTGCAATTTTTTTACAAATGGTGGTGGGTAGGGAATTCAGGCCCTTAATACTTGCATACAAGGTACAGGGTTCAAGCCTGAGGTATTCCCTACCACACCACCATGAGTTTGCTCTAGCCACCAGTATATAGCAACTGGGGCATTTCACATACACACACCTGTTGAAATGTGTCCAGACCTGGAATCCATGCAGCAGTACAATTCAAGTACCATACCCTCCATGAAGCAGCAAGTAGCCCACTCAAAATCCAAGTCCCAAGCCTGCAATGAATGTAATCCCCTGTGAGAGCTTAAAACTCACCTCACTTCACTCCTGATTGGTCCTGTCTGCAGATGAAGCAGTCCTGAGCTCTTCTGTTTTGTGTGGTCATCACCACACAGATTCCTGGGCATCTGTGGGGCAGAAATGCCTTCCCTGTATCTGGACTGCTGACTCAGGCAGTCTGAATTCGCACAGATTCCTGGGCATCTGTGGGGCAGTCTGAGTATGTCCGCACATGCGCGGAAGTTCCAGGACTTGTGAAAATGAAATATTTTGTTTTCTTAATTTTTTGTTTCATGGTTTGCTTTCTTTTTGTTTCTAGGTGGGAGGGCTGCAGTCCTGCAGTTTTATAGCACGAGCCGCCCCTGGGCTAATGTATCAAGTATCTTAGCCAGATCTAGGTAGGCAGCATGCACAGTTTTCCCCTCATCCATTGCCTGAATGACCTTTTCAAGGAAGTCCACCAGATTCAGTAAGGATAACCTTCCTTTGGCAAAATCAATGTGGGATGGAGCCAGTGTCTGGAGGTCTCTTATGTCCTTGTTGGTAATTTCCATAATAATTCTTTCCATGGTTTTGCAAATAAGCCTAGTCAGACTAATGGGTCTGTAGTTTCCAGGATCTGTTGAAGGTCCTCCCTTATGAAGGAAGATGACTGTTGCAGTCCTCCACTCATGTGTCACAAAGTATGTTTTAAAACTATAGTTAAATTATGGCTCCAGGGGTCCTGATAAGTCGTATTTTAGACTATTCAGGAGGCATCCTGAGATGTTATCAGGGCCCATTGAGGCCATGTTCTTGGCATTAGTGATTGCAGCCGGTACATGCTCCCTAGTTATAATTGGAAGGTTTGAGGGTATTATTGGGGGGATGGTTGGGGGTGAGACTGGGGTTAAGCTGGAACTGAATTTGTCCACCAACAGGTTTGTTATATTGCCAGGCTCAGTGAATGTGGCATCAATAACCACCAATTCAGCACACTGCTGTGTTCTGACCTTGAGGTTTCTGACATAGCTGTAGAAGGTTATGGTTATCTTTCACCTGGGGGGATATCTTAATCTCAAAGTTGGCTTTGCTTGACCTAATTAGCCCTCTTAGTTGCCTATTTACGTTGAGGAGAAAGTTTTTATCTTTATGGTAATTACCCTTCTTGATTTTTGTCAGGATTTTTTTTCCTTTTGTTGTATATCCTGTTTAATTTGTGATGCCACCAGGGTGATTTATTTCTGGGGCTAGTTCTGAGCTTACTTCTGGTAGTTACAGCAGCCTGTACACAGACATCGACATGGTTGTACAGAGTTTCTGAGAGGAAGTCAACATAAGCTGGTGTGTTTTCAGGGTTTGGAGGGAATTTGACTTTTGACAAACTATCTCAATAACAGGTAATTTACCTTGGAATAGTTCCTAACTGTTACTGGTTTTAATGAGATTATGGAGTCGATTTTGATTTTAAGGGAGACAGCTTTATGGTTGGACCTTACCAGGGAGGACGGGGCACTGGGGCGGTTGTAGCATTCTCCCACATTTGTCAGCGTGAGGCTCAGTATGTTGGAGCCTCTAGTGGGCAAATTCATTATTTTGGTCAAGGCTGTTTGTATTTATGAAACCCAGAAATCTCTGTGCCTGTAGATTTAAGGCTGTGTAGGGGTAATTCAAGTTTCCCATGAGTAGGGTGTAAGGTTGGATGTTAAATGTCTCCAGTAGGTCTAAGTATGTATTTTAAGCTTCTTGGGACATGGAGGCTGACCTATAGCTGGCTTTGATATAGTACAGGATTTTATCTATGGTGATCTGCACATGATGGAACTCCAGCACATCATCCTGTCTGATCACCCTAGAAATATTCTTGATATTGAGGTATACTGCGACACTTCCACCATCAGCCCTTGTTTGTGTAGATACTTGTCTAAAAGCATGGAAGGCATTGAAACATTGCACTGCTGGGATACTCTGTCATTTTAAACCATGTCTCAGTAACTGCACAGATGTCCATATTCTTGGGTGTAAGGAGGGCTTGGAGGAAGAGTAACTTTTATGTAGGCTCATGACATTGAGCAGTAACACCTTGAGGTTTACTTGATTTTTTTTTATGTTAGTAGGTTTGTCAATTTGGCATTGCCTAAAAAAGGTACTGTGGGAATGGACAAAGTCTTAGCCAGCTTTTAAAAACCTAGATGGTAAATGTGTTGACCATACTTGGCAGAGAAACATGGTCTGTTGAGCATGTTCACCAAGATGATAAATGTTGGATATCCTTAGAATGACACCAGAAAGATAACCAGTTGTTGAAATCAATTATTTTATGCTCATACTGTGGCATCATCCTAGGTGATGGTAATATACTGCTCCATGCCAGAGTCATACCAGCCAGAGACACATAGTCTGAGAGCTCCATAATGTCTCTTTTCATATTGTCCAGGGAGATATGTCTCAGGTTATTTACACCTACATGGACTATGGTGGAATTATACTAGTACCTTTGGTGTAGTGACTTGAGTCCGTGATTTGTCAGGTCTTGGCTCCAGATAATCAACTGCTGTCTTCTTCTTCTTGTTCAGTCTGGTTAAAGGGGTATGAGTATATGTTACAATGGAGTCGCCTATGATGAGAGTCTTGGAAGGTGTGTTAGTTTGCCTTAGGGGCTTAATGTTTAGAGTTCCACTGAGAGTGAAAGTATGTGTGGGATTAGGTGGGTGTTTTTTCAGTGACTTTGGGCTTGCTGAGGCATAGCTTTGACAGTTGGTGTTCTAAGTGATCTTTGTTGCTTAGGAAGTTTACTTTTAAGTATCTCAGCATATGTTATTCTATATGTGAGGTGGGTGCTGTGTGTGTGTGGTTTTGACAACTTAATGTGGACTTGTATGTGAGAGTTTAACCTCTAGTGTCATTGTGTAATTACACCTCTCACATACTGTGCCTGATTCTTTAAGGATTAAGTGGTTGGATTAAACAGGAGACACTTGACACATTGTCTCAAAATGCCCATATCTACTAAGCTGGCTATAGAGAAGTTAGAAAATTGCATATCTATAATGCCCAGTCCTTTGATTTGTGAGCTACAAGGGGGTGGTGTATTGTGGTTAGAAGACTATTAGGGGTGCTTTGTTTGTGCAGACTAATAAGGGTACTTTACTGGGGCAAATTATTTATTTACCAGGAAAGTCCAACGTGGAACAAAGCCAATTTTCAGCAGCAGCCCAGGGAGAAACACTCCAGACACGTCTTTATAATGTGGGAGGAAACTGGAGTACCCAGAGAAAATCCACACGAACGCAGGGGGACATGCAGACTCTGCACAGAAGGCACTCCAGCTGAGAACTGAACCACATAACCTCTTACTGTGAGGTAACAACACTACCGCTGCACCACTGTGCTGTCCTAAGCTAATCAGCACTAAATTCTGCTAACTTTAATTTTTACACAATATTGAATTCTAATAAATCTGTAGGTATTGCTAATTGAGGCCCACCTGGCTGCTATAAGCTTGTTGGTGCACAGGGTATTTGCACTATATTCCTGCTTTACAAGTTACAGTTCCATGGATCATTCTACAGAGAAAATTTGCTTTTTAGGTACATCCTACTGTATAAGGCACTTCTAACCCACGCAAACATGCACAATTTATAGTATTACAGAAAACTAAATAATGAGCCCTCTGGCCAATAAAATGACTACACTATGAGCCCTTTTGTGTAACTCCCAACTGAGACAGACCTCCTGACAGTGACACATGATGAATAAACCCAGTCCTCTTAATGTAAAAACATGGTGGAAGAGACCCTCAAGTGCAATGCTAACACAAACCATGTAAACAACTAGTTGGAAATCCCTTGCTGAAGGTAATTTCAAGAGAGTAACAGTGAGAGGAAGAGGATTTTTTTTACAAAAAAATTCGTTGAAATGCACACATAAAAGCAGGGAAGAAATGCAATCACTGAAAATAACTTGTGGGATTTAGCAATCACAGTACTTAACTTTCCCTAGATGGCACCGGAAGGACTACAAGCTTTGCTGAGCTCTAGAAGAATGAGAAATGCCTCTAGTGGTCCTGCTAGGTCACATATGAGGCTATTTAGGAGGCAACCAGGGATATTATCGGGGCCCACTGAAGCAGTGTGTTTGGCTTTAGTGAGGGCCACTAGGACCTGCTCTCTGCTGATGGTTGGGGGATATGCTAGAAAGGATTTCACAGGGGTTAGAGGTAGAGTGGGGTGAAGTTAGAGCTAAATTTATTAGTTAGAAGATTTGCTGTCACCCTGGTCAGTGAGGGTTGTGCCATTTACCACCAGTTCTGCACAATGCTGTGTAGCGCACCTGCAGGTGTAGCTGAAGAGATATGGGTTCCTTCCTACCTGACTCTGGTAACACCCCTATTAGGCCCAACACAGCAAGGTGGCAAGAGGGACAGATTTTTATCCTAGGTGACACATCTAGTTTAAAAAATGCAATAGCACAACCATAAACAAATTATTTCAACAGTGCACCAGTTAGCAATAAGGCAAGGTGAGAATATGCATGCAGTGAAAACATACATTCACCCTCTTCCCAGAACTCAACAGAAGAAGTTCTTGACATTCAAACATGCACAAAGAAGGCAATATCAATGAACAGTAAAGCTTTATAATGCAGCAATGCAAACACGGGAAAAATGCAATGTCATTAAGCAATAAAAGAGTTATAATACAACAATACAGATATGAGAAAATGCAATGTCATTGAGCAGAAAAATTCTTGAAGGCAACAGTACTAAACTGAGCGAAATGCAATGTCACTGAACAATGAAGATTTATAATGCAAAAAAAAAAAAAAAATTAATAAATAAATAAAATATATACATATTTTATTCAGCTCCTCTTACTGTAACTGTCTTAGTTGCTGTTCTGCGTGCAGTTATCTGTTCAGTCGCTCTTACTCTGCACTTATTACTGCTTGTTAGTAGCCTTCTAATTTACTGCCTTCTGCACTTGTTTTTTAGACATTTGTTAATTTAGTTGCATTTAAACTGTATTTGCCGTAATATTGCTACACACTCAAGTGTGCTAGCCTGCACTGCAATTTGAATTGAATTTACTGATGTTTAAGCTGTTTTTCTGTAAAAAAAAAAATTCTAAGCTTGTTTCCTGCCGTTCTTGTAACTAGTCTAGTACAGATGCAGACTTGCTGTATCCAGGACTGTTGGTAAGCTTCTGAGCCCCCAAGCCTTTCTGTGTTGGAGGGAAGCCTTCTAGCTTATCAGTGGGAGTGGTAAGCACTAGGTAGCCTATCTACCATGGGAAGAGTGGGTTTTAGCCCAGAAATTGTAGTTCATTGGCTGTTTGGGCAGTTTTCCCATCTCTTTCTACTTTCTGGTTTAAAAGCCCGTGCTTGCATTTGGTCCTTGCCTTTCCTATAACTAGTGTAGTCCAGGTACAGATTTTCTGTATCCAGGTCTGTTGGTAAGCTTCTGAGCCCTCTAAGCCCTTCTGTGTTGGAAAGAAGCTTTCTAGCTCATCAGTGGGAGAGGTAAGCACTAGGTAACCTATCTACCACAGGAGGAGTGGTTTCTGGCCCAGAAATGATAGTTTATTGGCCGGTTGGAAAGCTTTTCCATCTCTTTCAACCTTCTGATTTAAAAGCCTGTGTTTGCGCTTGTTTCCTGCCTTTCCTGTTACTAGTCTAGTCCAGGTACAGATTTTCTGTATCCAGGACTGTTGGTAAGCTTCTGAGCCCCCAAGCCTTTCCGTGTTGGAGGGAAGCCTTCTAGCTTATCAGTGGGAGTGGTAAGCATTAGGTAGCCTATCTACCACAAGAGGAGTGGTCCCTGGCCCAGAAGTGGTAGCTACTGGCTGTTTGAGCAGTTTTTTTCCATCTCTTTCAACTTTCTGGTTTGAAAGCCGCACTTGCGCCTGTTTCCCGCCTTTCCTATAACTAGGATTTTTAGTAAGCTTCTGAGACCCCAAGCCTTTCTGTGTTGGAGGGAAGCCTTCTAGCTTATCAGTGGGAGTGGTAGGCATTAGGTAGCCTATCTACCACAAGAGGAGTAGTTGCTGGCCCAGAAATTGTACCTATTGGCCATTTGGGCAGTTTTTTTTCCATCTCTTTCAACTTTCTGGTTTAAAAGCCACACTTGCGCTTGTTTCCTACCTTTCCTCTAACTAGCCTAGTCCAGATACAGAGTTTCTGTATCCAGGACTGTTGGTAAACTTCTGAGCCCTGCAAGCTTTTCTGTGTTGGAAGAAGGCCTTCTAGCTTATCAGTTAGAGTGGTAAGCACTAGGTAGCCTGTCTACCACTAGAGGAGTGCTTCTTGGCCCAGAAATTGTAGTTTATTGACCATTTGGATAGTTTGTCCATCTCTTTCAACTTTCTGGTTTAAAAGACCACATCTGCGCTTGTTTCCCATCTTTCCTGTAACTAACCTACTGGGAAGCACTAGAGAGCCTTAAACTGATACAAGCCTTCTAGCGTAGAAGAGAGACTTTGGAGTGATTAAGTATCAGCTTTCTGTACGTTCTTGCTGTACTTAACTGTTTTCTGCCTAAACGCTGATTTTCCAGCATTTATTGTAGTTCAAAAGCTTGTTTTTTTCACATATTGTACTTATTTGACTGCCTGCACTTTTAAATAGTTGTTTTTTGTTTAAATAATTTGTATAAAAAAAGAGGAAAATCACAGGATGCAAAAAACTCCCTCACCAGCCTCAGTAAGAAGCTGAGATCCCTCATAAAATCCTCAAAATCTAGTTATGAAAATAAAATTGCCAAAGATTCCGAAGACAACCACAAGGCATTCTATAGTTATGTCAAGAATCTAAATGGCAATGCTCAGATCTGCTCTGAGTCACAACAGAATGGCATTAAATATACTGATCCCAAGGATATTGCCAATATCCTGGCAGATCGATTTAGTGCCACCTTCATCCCACTCTCACCCCCTAAAGGGCCCATCTCAATACCAAAAAATTGCCAAATTCCGATAATCATGGCCACACAGGTAGAAACTGCACTCTCCAAAGCTAAGAATACAGCATCCATGGGACCAGATGACATCCCAGGCTGTGTACTACATGAACTACAAAATGAACTGGCACCTCACCTAAGTGTCATGTTTAATCATAGCCTCACCTCAGGTTTTGTGCCCACTGAGTGGCACACAGCTACAGTTATCCCGCTCCACAAGGGAGGATCCACCTTGGATCCCGGGAACTACCGTCCCATCAGTCTGACAAGCCTGATTTGCAAGGGCATGGAAAGCATTATCATGGAACTTATAAACAAAGACATTTGCAACCTTCAAACACTGGACCCCACCCAGTTTGGGTTTGTGAAGGGCCGATCTTGTCTCCTGAATCTGATTGACTTCTTCGAATCAGTCTCCAGAGCTGTGGACGAGGGTAAGGCAGTCCACACAGCCTATCTGGACCTCGCCAAGGCCTTTGACACCATCCCCCACTCTGGAATCATAGATAAACTTATTAAGCTGGGCATAAATCCCTACGTCACTCAATGGGTTGCTAATTGGCTAACTGACAGAACCCAGACAGTAAAAGTAGCCGACTCCAAATCCAGCTCCAGACAAGTGACAAGTGGAGTACCTCAGGGTTCAGTCCTGGGACCACTCTTGTTTGGCATCTACTTCTCTGAAGTACAGGCCAACACTAATGGACTCTGGCTAACTAAGTTTGCAGATGACTGCAAACTGGGAGCCATTATTGAATCCCCAAATGATGTGGATATTCTACAAAAGGGCTTTACAGAAACAGATCCCTGGTGCCAGAGCCATGGGCTCAAGCTTAATGCCAAGAAATGTATAGTTATCCCCTTTGGAAAAAAACATGTACCCATGAATTACCACATAGGTGGCAGAACACTAAACATCGAAAGTGTGATGAGAGACTTAGGGACACAGGTGGACAGTGGTCTCACTTTCGATAACCACATTGCCACAACAGTCAGGAAATCCTTCTATGTGGCACACCTCATCACTAAGGGCTTTTCATCCAGAAAAAAGGAGGTCATTGTCCCACTGTACTCATCCCTCATTAGACCCATTATAGAGTATAATGCCCCGTTTGGTATGTACCTCACAAGACATCTGCAACAGCCTGAAAGGCCACAGAAATACCTCACTAAAAGAATCACAGGCCTAAAGCAGATGCCATATACTGACCGTCTAAAAAATCTCCAGCTATACTCTGTGGCATATCGTCTACTCAGAGGCGATCTCTGCTTAACATACAAGGCCATGTCAAACCCTGAGCTGTTGGACATGCTCCACTTACAGAAATACCAATCCCTCAGAGCCACATGCTCCAGGGATCTAAACCTTGTCATCACAGTGAACAAAACATGCTGGAGGGATAGGTTCCTGACCCAGAGACTCCCCGTATTCTGGAATCAACTGCCCATACATATCAAGCAGAGTGCCTCATTGGCTCTCTTCAAAAGGAACCTTAATGATTGGATGGGAGATAGGAAATTCACCCCGGGGATCATGTCAGTCGCCCTGCTAGACAGGGGCCTGGAGAAGTAAATATTGTGGGAAGAAATATCCAGGGAATTGTTATGGCTAGGCTTGCATAGGCCCTAGGGCCGATAGCCTAGTACCAACCTATGAACCTATGAACCTATAACTGTTGTAGGCTACACAATAAAGTGTGATAGCCTTTTCTGACTGTTTGTAGTCGGTTAAAGCTGTTTTAAGTGTATTTTTTACTGTTTTTGTCTTATCTTTTCAAAAAAACAAAAGAAAAACAAAAACATTGCTTGTTTCCCGCCTTCCTAAGCTAGTATAGTCCAGTTTTCAGTCTAGTGCTGAACTCAGGGCTGTGTTACAAGTTTCTGAGTTGCCCATACCTTACTTGGATAGAAGGACGTTTCTCTGTTCACCTGTGAGAGAGGGGAGCTTTGAGCAGCCTATCTGTCCCTGGAGGAGTGGTTCCAGCCCAGACGTTAGTAGTTTATTGGCCATTTTGGGCTAATTTCTATCTCTTTCATTTCCCTGCTATAAAAACTGCATTTGCATGGTTTTGTGCGCCGGGCAGTGCCAGTTAGCTAGGGTTAAATTATTCCTGGCTCTACTAAGTCTCTTCTTCAGTTTTTCCTTTGAAACTAGTTTAACTCTCAACCTAAGCACGCAAAAAGCATCCTACAGCCCAGCACTTGCTCAGACCTAATAGCAAGCACTAATATACCCTGACACTTGATTGCCCAGCAGGGCAAGGCTCTTTATTCACCCCTCACCAACCAAGCGACTAAGCAGCTCACCCTACTATTCAGGTATGACCAAAGGGTAATTTCAGGTGCACTCTCCAGTCCAGCTGGTGAATCTGGATATCCTGAGGCAATGTTACAAATGCCTCATGTACACAGACAACCCTCTCCTACTACCACAAAACACTAACATATGCGAGAGATGCAATTATACAGCCAAACTGGAGGCCCAGCTGTCTCCACCCAAGACTGGAACAGATGGTCAAGAGGAGAAGGTTAACACTTGCACCACACCTCCAGCCACAGATAGACCTACTAAACCAGCACTGGCAAAAAATGCACATAAATACACAAAATCATACTCGGAGGCTCTAAATAAAAACCTGCAAAAGCATCAGAGACCTCCAAAGCAGACACCCAAACAACCTGCACCTCCTATCACAAACCAGGCAACACATAAAACACAAAATCAGTGTGCCGCACAATCACAGCCCTTAAGGTGAAATAACATACCTAATACACTAGTAATAGATGACTCTATAGTCAGGCACACTGATGTCCCACTCACTAGGCTGAAAAAGCAGAAGGTTACTGTTAGGTGCCTGTCGGGAGCCAGAATCGGCCACATAACACAAGCACTCAGGTCACTCCAGAACAAGTACAAATATGACTTTGTCATTGTTCATGGTGTGAATGACCTGAGACATACCTCCCTAGACTACATGAAAAGAGACATGGAAGAGCTCTCTGATCATGTAGCCCAGGCTGGTATGACCCTGACCCTGAGTAGCATCCTGCCCCCACCAAGAATGATACCTCAGTATAAAGAAAAAAATATCAATTTCAACAATTGGCTAAGCTTCTGGTGTCATTCAAAGGGGATCCAGTGTCTGTCAGCCTGGGACGACATGCTTGACAAGTTGCATTGCTTTGCAAGACATGGCTTGTACCTGTCACCCCTAGACTTTTGAATACTGGCCAAGGCTCTTGCTGCCCCCATAGTGCCTTTTTTAGGCGAGGCTCAAAAGTCAAACCCACCTCCGTAAACAGCACAATTAACAAAAAAATGAGGGTTATGCTACTCAGTGCCAGGAGTTTAAATCTCAAAATGCATGCGCTCAAAGCACTCCTCAGTATGGAGAATGTTGACATCTGTGCAGTTACTGAAACCTGGTTCAAGGCTCCAGATAGCACCCCAGCACTACTGGGCTACAACTCGTACCACACATTTCAGCCATAGAACACAGACTGAAACACAAAAGGAGGGGGTGTATCCATATTCATCAAGGATACATACACCTCCAGGTTAGTGGCGCAGCATACCACTGAGATCATCCATGTGCAACTAACATCAGGCAAATCTGCAGTGCAAATTGTGGCCTGCTACAGATCACCCACCATGACCCAGGACTACCAGTCCACCTTTCTGGAGACATTGGAAAACATGAAGGTCCCATTGAACACACTGATATTGGGTGATTTCAATTTCCCTACCATTAACTGGGAAAACTACTTGAGTACAAACTCCCATCCCCAGTGCTTCCTGGAATTCATCAACTCAAATGCTCTGGATCAGCTGGTAAACTCCCCTACCAGAGGTGAAAACATATTGGACCTGGTCATTATAAACATGGGAGACAGGTGTTCCACACCGGAGGTCAACCCGTCACTGGTTAGATCAGACCATAAACTAATCACTCTGGATGTCCACACCCCACCACCACCTCCCACTAAGGAAACCACAATAAAAAACTTTTCTAAAGCAAACTTCACCTTACTTAAGACAGAGGTGGTAAGTTTCACAGCCCCCCATGCTAAAGGATAATGCTGCCCAAGATGCAGAAACCTTTACAAATGCACTCTATGAGCACCTGCAAGGATGCATGGATCATGCCATCCCTAGCAAAACCAAGACTCACTCCTCTAAGAGAAGGAAACCAGTCTGGTGGACCCCTGCCATAAACAGGCTATACAATAGAAGGAGGAAACTAGTTCAGAAAAAAAGCAAATCCCAAGAAGGAAAGACATCTCTGATCAGTATCAGCAAGAAACTAAGGTCTTTCATAAAATCATCCAAGGCTAACTTTGAAAGAAAAATAGCCAAGGATTCAAAAGATAACCACAAAGCCTTCTTTAGCTATGTTAAGAATCTAAGTGGCAACTTGCAGATATGCACTGAACTAGTGAAAAATAGCACAAAATATACTGAACCTACTGATATTGCCAACATCCTGGCAGATAGATTCAGTGCAAACTTCACCCCCTCTCACCCCCAAAAGGGCCCACAACAATACCAGAAAAGTGTAGTGTCCCGGAAATCACAGAAGCACAGGTGAAAATAGCCCTTTCAAAAGCCAAAAACACAGTATCAATGGGGCCAGTTGGTGTCCCAGGCTGCATCTTGCACGAACTACAGAACAAACTAATCTCCCACCTAAACACGCTGTTCAACCTCAGTCTCTCCACAGGCTAAATGCTCATAGAATGGCACACAGCAACGGTTATTCCACTCCACAAATGAGGGGCCACAACTGACCCTGTAACTATTGCCCCATAAGCCTGACTAGCCTGGTCTGCAAGGCTATGGAGTGCATCATCATGGAATTCATTAACAAAGACATTGGGAACCACCAAACACTTGACCTGACCCAGTTCAGCTTTGTTAAGGGCAGATCATGCCTACTAAACCTGGTTGACTTCTTTGAGGCAGTCACCAAGGTCACAGATGAGGGAAAGGTTGTTCACACAGCCTACCTTGACCTCGCCAAGGCTTTCGACACCATTCCCCACTCAGGTATTACAGAAACACTCACCAGCCTGAACATAAACCCCTACGGCACAAGATGGGTTGCCAACTGGCTTACAGATAGAACTCACACGGTAAGAATAGCCAGCTCCAGGTCCGACTCTAAACCAGTCACAAGTGGTGTCCCACAAGGCTCAGTCCAGGGACCCCTACTGTTCAGCATATACTTCTCAGAAGTACAGGCAAACATAGGAGGACTATGGCTAACCATGTTCACTGATGACTGCAAACTGGGAGCCATAATTGACTCTCCTGCTGACATGGACATCCTCCAAAAGGGCCTTACTGAGATGGACACCTGGTGTCAAAGTCATGGTCTCAAGCTAAATGACAAAAAATGCATAGTCATCCCGTTTGGGAAAAACAAAACACCCACGGATAACCACATAGGTGGCAGCCCCCTTAATACAGAAGAGGTAATAAGAGATCTGGGGACCCAGGTAGATAGTAATCTCTCCTTTGACAATCATATTGCCAAAGTAGTTAGGAAATCCTTCTATGTGGCCCAAAGAATTACTAAAGGGTTCACATCTAGAAATAAAGAGGTTATAGTGCCCCTCTACTCGACACTCATCAGACCCATCATAGAGTACAATGCCCCATTTGGGATGTACCTCACAAGACACTTCCAACAGCTGGAGAGACAACAAAAGTACCTCACCAAGAGGATTACTGGCCTCAAACATATGTCCTATGCAGCCTGTCTGAAAATACTCCGGCTGTACTCAGTGGCATATCGCTTACTCAGAGGTGATCTCTGCCTGACTTACAAAGCCATATACAACTCAGAATTGATGGACATGCTCCACCTAAAGAAATCCAAGTCACTGCAAGCCACGCACTCTAGTGAACTAAACCTCACCACAACAATAAATAGAACATGCTGGAGGGATAGATTCTTGTCACAGAGACTCCCCATGCTTTGGAACAAAATTCCAAACTACATTAGGCAGTACCCCTCACTAACACTCTTCAAGAGAAACCTTGACGAGTGGATGGGTAACAGAAAATACACCCCTGGGATCACTTCATTGGCTCTGCTTGACAGAGGATCAGTTAATTAATCAATGGGGCAGCGAAAGCTGATACACTCTGGCTAGGCTTATAAATGCCCTTGGGCAGATAGCCTAGTACCTACCTATGAACCTATGAATACAAATATGAGAAAATACAATGTCATTGGGCAGTAAAGCTTCTTTAAGGCAGCAGTACTACCATGGCAAAATGCATTATCATTGAACAATAAAGATTTATAGTGCCACAATACAAATATGAGAGAATGCAATGTCATTCAGCAGTACTAACACCCTCTATCCCCTTGATCAGTTCTAGACAGACCAACTATGAAACACTCTATTATACCTTGTTCACTGGCCAGTGACTACTTACAGTCTTGCTGCCAGCATGATGGGGCCCAAGTTGGAGCTCATATGGATCTCAGTTATTTGTAATCCACAAAGCATTAAGGGGGGTGGAACCACAATCTTATAAAAATATTAAATGGTGGCCAGAGCCTCTCACCACTCTGTCAAGAATATCCTAGTGAACAGGTGCCGTGGTTCCTCTGATGAAAAAAGTAGAAAATCACCTACCAGAACTCTGGTAATCATCTATGGCTTCTCGGTACTAGGCCCAAGGGAACTCCTTTTCTTGCTGAATCATAGCAGGCATGGAACTACTGGTTTCAGACTTCTCTCCTGATTCCACAAAATACCATATCCAGGATTTCAGCAAGAGACCGACACAATCTGGTACTTCACTTCCCTGTCCCAAAACACTAGAAAAGAAAATCCAGTCATGCTGCGAGGCCCTTTTTCCCTTCAGCTACGTGTTTCAGTCCTCCCTCCTTCAGCTAGTGTTCCAGAATCCTCTTTCACTTTCGAATTTGTCTTTTTATATTTCTGAAAAGGAGCTCCACCTTGTGTTGCAATGGAAAACTACAGTCTATTACGTCTACATGAAATACAGTGGGAGCTACAGCTGTATGCTAATTTTAAGGTTCCTGACATAGCTGAAGAAGGCTTTGTGATTGTCCTTTGCCTGAGAAGTTATTTTGACCTCATAATTGGCCTTGTTTTTTCCTTACTAGACCTCATAGTTTCTTGTTTAGTTGAGTTGTGAATTTTCTCTGTGAGAGTAGCTCTTCCTGAGTTTGGCCATGGCTTTTTTCTTTTTTTATATACCCTATTAAGGTTAGAATTCCATTAGTGGGGGGTTGTTTTTGGTGTTAGATCTGGGTTTGCTTCTGGTAGGTATGGCAGCCTCAGTGCAACCATTTACATATTTGTACAATGTTTCTGAGAAGAATTATGCATAGGCATCTGTGTTCTAGGGGGTTGCAGGAACCTGAATTTGGACAAGCTGTCATTTAACAGGATGTAGTTAGCTTTATAATAGATCCTGTCACTGGTTTAGCTATTTTTTTTCAGTTTATTTTTATTTCGAGGGAGACATGTTTGTGATTCGACTTCACCAATAAAGATGTGACACTTGGGGGGGGGGGGGCAACACTCTCTCTGTTGTTGGTGAGTGCCAGGTCTATGTTTGAGCCCCTGGTTGGAGTGTGCACTGTCTACTCCAGGGTGTTTGTGTTGACAAAGTCCAGGAAATTGTATGGCTGTGAGTTAAGGGCAGTGTACATTTCTCAGTCTATAGAGGGGTAGTTGAAGTCTCCCATGAATTGGGTGTTTTGTTTGATTTTGAGTGCCTGCAGTAGATCCAGGTACAAGTTGTGAGCTTTGTTGGTTATAGAGGGTGACCTGTAGCTGGCCAGGACATGTTATGAACCTTGTCTATGGAAACCTGGACTTGGATGAACTCTAGGGCATCATCCTGTTTAACTAACTTGGAGTTGTATTTGTTGCTACCATAAATCAAGACACCTCCACCTTTAGCCCTTGTCATGTTGGTCTAAATGTGTGGTATGCAGTGCAACCTTTCACTGCTAGAGTACTATCTGTAGCTTTAAATCAAGTCTCGGAAACAGCACAGATGTCTACTTTCTCCAGAGCAAAGAGAGCTCGTAGGGTGTGGAGTTTCTTGTTTAGGCTCCTAACATTGACCAGTAACATTTTTATGTCGTTTTGTTTTTTTTTTTTTTTTTGCTATGTTGGTAGTTTTGTCATTTTGACATTGCCTAAAAGAGGCTCTAAGGGGGTGGATAAAGTTTCAGCCAGTAACTGAAAGGTTCTCATGATCATTTACCTAATAATGCTCAAGTTCCTAAAACAGTTACAGTAGTTTAGAATTGTTAACCTAAATCAAGTGCAATAAAATTTTACTCTTCTGGTATAAAAGGAAGTCAGAAAAATTGTCAAATTGGGTGAAAAATATCTTAGTCCACTGCACAGGGGTGCAGTGTCAGACATCCCTGCTGCTTAATAGATGTGGTGAAGAAATGTGGGAGAAGGACCCCCTCAAAGGTGTGATAAAGCATTTTTCAGACCTGCAAGACAGGTTAAGAACTGTAATGCCTGTAGTAAAAGAACACATGAAGAGAACACAGGAGGTGCAACATGGAGCATATAAAAAGAACCTGCTCAACTCAGAGAATTTAAAACTGGGGATAAAGCGCTTGTGTAAGCAGTCACTGCTAAAAATACTGTCCTTGCAAAATGGATTTGAAACTGTAGAAGAAAATAAGTGAAGTAAATGGTATGCTAAAAAAAACAGGAATAAGGAAAATAAAATAATTATACCATATTTATGTTATGAAGACTTGGAGAAAAACTGGCTGCTGTAGAAAGTATGTTGGCAAAGGAAGTTAAGGCCCAACAGAATATATGAGATGTTATCAATGTCTCAGAAACAACCCCATTTTACTACTGGTCCCCAAGCCTGATCAGTCTATAATGTTTTGCAATGACTTCAGAAAACGAAGTAGTGTATTTATCTTTGATTGATTCATATCCTGTGTCCTGAGTGGAAGAACTGAT
This sequence comes from Protopterus annectens, assembly GCF_019279795.1. Lineage (NCBI taxonomy): Eukaryota > Metazoa > Chordata > Ceratodontiformes > Protopteridae > Protopterus > Protopterus annectens. The sequence goes on along the minus strand of NC_056729.1, from coordinate 1,948,441,118 downwards.
AAAAAATGGGCAATGCCATTTTTCTGTATACTTTAGACCTAACCAAGGCTAATGGCAATTTCCAGCAGATTAAAAGCTATAAAAGCTAAAGGAAATGCCATTTCCACACCTAAACAGAACTCTTTTTTTATCAACGTGTATGTTTTGTTCTCTGTGGATCATCTTCAGTATTCCAGAGGCTGATGAACACAATTATAAGACCATATAGCATGTATGTAGCAGCCTACTTAGATAATGTGGAAATATTTTCTAAGAAATGGAAAATAATCTCCATGAAGTTTATTCAGTCTTGAACTCCCTATATCAAGCTAGGCTGTCTGCTAAAGAAATGGAAGTTAGTTATGGCAGATGTTCACTATTTACTTTACATAATCAGCCAGGGGATTGTAAAATCTCAGGCTGATAAGATTAAGGCAATACAAAACCCATGCCAACCACTAAGAAGAAATATTCTTAAACTTGGTGACAACACATGCCCCTTGACTGACCTGAACTAAGAATAAGCTCATTTCAGAATTAATGCGGCTGGATAAAGTTGAACAAGTCTTATTCAGTTGAAGGTCATTTTGTGTTTGAAACTCATTTTAATTGTTCAAGAATTCTCCAAAGAATTTCTGGTTTACAGGGGTGCCTCAGAGGTAGACATAGGTTCAGTTTTATCTCAAATTATAGAGGGATCAAACTGCTTCATCAAGTCAAAAACTCAGCAATATTGACAAATGCTATTCAGTAATCGAAAAAGAATGTCTCATCATTAAATGGGCCCTCAGTAGCCTCAAGTATTACTTTTTAGGCAGAATGTTTGTACTTTTTATAGATCATGCCTCATTACAGTAGCTCTACTGGCAAAAAGGCAGCAACCCCAAACTCTGCAGGTGGACATTGAGCCTTGAACCCCCATGAGTTTAATTACAAGGAATTATATAAACCTGGCTACAGTTACTTAAATTTGGATAGGTTTTCTTGAACCTACAGCTCATCTGGATGGATTGGAATCAGTGTTTTTTTAGTGAGTGTGTGTGTGTGTGTGTGTGTGTGTGTGTGTGTGTGTGTGTGTGTGTGTGTATGTGGGGGGGGGGTGTAAAATTATGTAACACTATGATTTCTAACCCAGGTGAAAACACCTTGACTTCTGTAGCACATATAGGGTTGTCTTTTATCAAAGAGTACATTGGAAGCAGTGAAAGACAGGAAGTTAATGAGATTTGTCTGTGTTTGGAGCTATATAAGGGTCACTTCCCTTGCCAAGGCCAGATTCGATATGGTTGATTCCTGACTTGAGACAGGAAGCCTTATGGAGTCTCCAGGGAGTTAAATGGGAGTCAAAAGATGTCCCTTTAAGTAAAAGTTTGGTGAGTAGCCCTGAAACCAAAAAGGGTGAAAGCTGTTTCATTGCATCGAGTATTGTGCAGTGTATGAAGTATCTGTTTGTGCTGGATATGGAAAACTGGTGCAAGTAATGTTTGTTCTCTGACATGAGGACGGCTTGTGGATTATTTTTTTAAATACCTGCTCATTTGAGTAAAGAGAATGAACTCTTCCAAATAATGATTAGTTTTACAGCGCTGTGGGGTGGAGCATTTTATGTGTATTGAGATCTATAGAAAACCTGAACTGAAATACTGATGTTTGTATTTCTGTTATTCACAAAATTTGGCAAGAAAGCTGAGCTTTCTGTTTGCTGTTTAAACTCGAAAACGTACTTCCTTGGATACAAGCGTTACTCGAAAACGTACTTCCTTGGATACAAGCGTTATTAAACTTCTTGGATTTCTACCACTGTGTGTTTAAGCTGTTAAATCTTCTCTACACTGTTGGATTCATCATTGTTTGTGCTCATACTCTTATTTGGACTTCCCGAGTGATCAATTGTGGTTTTGGTACTGTTTCTCACTCGCTCCATCTCTTTGTTGTGTTTGCTGTTTAAACTGTTTTAATCCGAAGAACTGTTAAATGCTGCGGAGTGTTCTTTGGTTTTGTAACATTACACACACACACACACACACACACACACACACACACACACACACACACACACACACACACACACACACATATCTTTATATTTATATACATATAACATGTCGATGAGATACATGATCATATTATCAGATACTCTGCATTTAAAATCTGGTATATCATTCTGAATGACAATAAAGTTTACTTTAACATATTGTTTACTTATTAAAAGAGGCATCTCCTGTAGAGTTAACAGATCTGTTTGTAAGGATAGATTTGAAGCTTATCCTCTAAATTCTCCTATATATTATTTTTTTCTGGTATTATTATTATTATTATTATTGTAAACTCTTTTATATGTCATGTTGAATATCTCCCGCTTGTCAAAAATATGTATCTAAATCTTACTTTATTGCTCAGTTATTCCTGGATGCATAATATACCAAAATATTACAGCAGGGTGTATCTGATTGTATTCCTTTGTGGTGAATTGTGAATACCTACCAGTATAAAACATGAGTCAAGAATACTCCATTATGACTGCTAGATAACATTTCCAAACTGCTTTTCCCATGTGAAGGTCTAGTGCAACTTTAAAAGAATCCACAATAGAAGCATTTATAACAAATTTTATTTTGCTCATACCCTAATGACCCACAGTTTGTAGTATTGGTGAAATTAAACCTTTGCATACTGACTTTTCTCATTAAGTGTTCTGTGGTTCTCCATTGGACTACTACAATAGATATGTACACACCTGCAACTGTATATGCATTCATACATGTATGTTTTTAATATTGTTTTAGTCATACTAAGAAACAATTTCCCTCAGATGTGAGTACAACCATATAATATGACTACACAGCTGCTGAGCAAATAAAAAGTGCTGATTCTATCAGGTGTGTAAAGCTTTAGAACTTATTCAAACTGGGAACATTTGCAAATGTGTTTACTAAAGAGAATACTACAAAATATTCTCAGTGTCAGACATTTTACAGCAGTAAAACAAGCACCTGTTAGAACAGCTGGTGAGGGGAACAGTTGGCACACATGCTTCATAAGTCTGCATTCCAGCTAGCCCTGGGGCTAAGTATGCTTTTTACATTTTGCATTTTCTTAGGTAAAAGACTGCCTGCTTGGCTCACACAGTATGTAAGGCTGTGTCACATTGGCAGAATCAAATTAGTTTTAAGAAGTCAAGCGTGGAATTGTGGAGAGTATCGTTGTGCAAAATTACAAGAAAGGAAATATTACGCACAGACTGCTGCAATAATTCAGCGGAAAAACCTTGATGTGTAATGTGTTGTGCAGCTGACAGCATTTGACAAAGCTGTCCCTTTCTCCTCCATCAGCCTCGATCATTTCTGTGGGGTTGTATTCCCTGGCTAATGGATTTACAATCATTAGCTATATCGCAAGCTCGAGTGCTTGGTAATGTGATTTGTTCCCTCTCATTACCTGACAGGTGGACCAGAAGGGCTACCATACTTGAAAAGTGGAAATAATGGTACACACGGGGCAGGCTTGGGTTTCTTAGCATGGGGTTTCATGTCAGCTGTGTGAAAATGTATTTTTTTAATATACTGAAGGTCACAGCAATGCTGAAGGACTATTTTTAGAGTAGTCGTTTTGGCTCTAAAGATGGTATATCTGTTAAGGCCATTGAAAACCTGCTTCCAATTTCATACAGCAGCCCAATGAAGCAGAAATTGTGTTGAAGAGAGATTCTAAATGATTTTCTGCTGTTATCTTTCTGTAGTATCAAAAAGCTGATAGAGAACTGGTACAGGGATGAAATGTAACTAATTTTTTGCACGCAGGAAGATTCAATGTTAATGTGTTTCAAAGAGCATAAAATTATAAAAATAATCTCTGATTCACCTCAGTGGATATGGGTACACTGTTTTATATTCTGCTACTTTGCTAAGTGAATGTATGTAATTAATATACCCAGATCCTTGCAGAAAAAATATAACGTGGGACTTCAGACTCAGTTTCCTTATTTAAGACATGAGCTGTAATTCAGTTTTGGCAGAATGTAAAGTGTGTAAATTTAATACAGGCATTTTGCAGACATTGGATTGACATTAAACTTAAATGCCCATTAAAGGCAGGATTTGACAGCCTCTCTGAGTTTGAAGTGCAAAGTGAAAATGTCTTGACAGTTCTAAGCTTAGAAACGCTAAGAAGCCTGGCACCACAGTAATAATTATGTAACTTCTATTTGTCTTTCGTTTTTGTGTTGATGTCAAACTGTCTGAGCTCAAAAGAATGACTGCAGAGGCCATTTCTTAAGTACCTTGCATGCTGACATTTCAGAACAGCCTTATCGAACTGGATTCATAGGACCTAAAAAGGTCCAGTTAAGCAGAAGCATTACAGCTGCAAAGTCCTCACTCAAATGCTTTATTGTATGAAAGATTCTTTGGGAAAACTTTATTTCTAGGTGTTGCTGTTGATGATAAGATTGCAACAAACTCTACATAGATTCTGATTATTCTATAAATGACATATATAACATTCAGATGGCTCTGTAATTATATTATCTTCTTTTATTAAAGTAGGGAGTTTCTTTCACTTTCCTACTTTGTGAATAGTTCTTTGTCTCTCTTTTTGAAGCTCAGATGGAAAATGTTATTATATCTAAGGAGCCAGAAATAGATCATTTTATTTGTTTGCCAAATGACCCCTGAATGTGCACTACAGGCACAAAAGACTCCTTGATTTGTGCAGTAACAGTCATTTATTTAAGAGATCTTACTAAACTTACAATTTTTAAATGCATCATGGAAGCAAAATACATCTGGTTATGCAAGATATATTATAGGCTCACCATTTTCATTAATACTATTTTTAATGTGTTGGGAGGTTTGCACATCTGTATCATTAGGTCCATGAAATGTGTTTAATTCACATAAATAAGTATGACTCCAGCTGTGTAAACTTTTGAATTGCTCTAAAGTTTACTTCTGGACCATACAAAGCCTTGGTTAGAACTAATGTAGTCAAACTGTGTACATAAAAAAGTAAGCAGTGAATAGATACCCCTATCAAATTTCAAATACCCAGAAATACATTTCATTCAAATTGTGTTTAGGCAGTTTCTGAATAGGTACCCAATATTTATTTGAATGAGAGGGATATAATCTCAGTTTTAATGCTTTTGCCTTTGTAAAAAACAATACAACATAAAGAAAGACATGATAATTTTATAGAAAAATCATAAGAAACCATGTACGTTGTTTTGCTGTAATATGTAAGTTTTTTTTTTATTGGGGTTGGTTGATTTGGGGTGCCATACTCTTTAAGCCCCATGATAACTGGCTGCATACTGCAGATAGTGGAGTCACCCATTTATTTTATCTACGTTTGTGTGCTTGGGGTAGTGAAGTAGTGGTTTCTGAAACATGAATTAATGCACTGCAGAAAATGATCATCATCTCAAAGTATCTGTAAAAGGAATAACTCATCGAAAGAGTGGTGCTAATGCCCACTTGCATTGTCTTCTAATGGTGCACGACAAGCTTAAAACTTAAGAATTGGCCAGAGAATGTTGAATAAACATCAGACAGTGTTATTTTGTTTAGGCAAGGAAGTTAATAGCTTTGTGTTCTGTATTTGCTGTACAGTATATGGGTAAATGCAGATAGTACTGCTGTCAGAAACTGAATCATGAAAAACAACAGTAACTACTAACTGATTTGTTCCTGCCTTCATATTTTCTTTTCCTTCCATTTTTGCAAGAGAGGAGCCCTTCTTCCTTAGATCCATGTTGTGAAAACTCTTGGTTAGAGAGGCTGACTGCACTAGATTTTTTCATCTTTATCATCAGCTCTGTAACTTCACAGACAATTAGATTATACATAATAGTAAGGCAGTCCCTCTCGGAAAGATCAGTTCCACAGAGGCAAGAAGGAAATAAATAAAAAATAAAAATTACCAAGGGTGGAAGCACATTGATAGCTGTGCACCTCTGCAGGTGAAATACGTCTGCTATTTTTATCACATACAGGACAATCAAGTAAATTATCTTTTATTATGTGAGCAGAAAATAAAAAGTTCAGTGAGAGTAAGAAGTAGCAGCTGCTTATTGATCTTAAGGAGTACTGGGATGTAATAATGTGTAATAGTGTGGTAATAACACTTAGAAATCACAATTTTCATGCTATTTTTGTTCTTTCATCTTTTCTTGTGTTTTGCAGGCAGTTATCACTCAGTGAACCCACTATTTATGCCCACACAACAAAGGGAAGCTGAAAGCCCTTAGTAGCTATTGTTCCTGAAAGGTAGGACCCTCCTTACATACTCATTTTGGCTCTATGTGGGTGTTTTAGAATTGAGCCTTGATTAGTCCATTCAGACATCTATCACTTGAAAGCCATTAGCTAATTTTACCTAGTGTGGCAAGCCTGAGGCTGTCTTTGAAATGAGAAGGACTGAACCATTTCCCTAAATTTTTACAGCCTCTTATACTCTAGATCTGGCTGATGAGATCCTGCTTTGAGCTGCACATTGCAGCCGGTCTACCTTGAAGTGTTGAGTCATAATGTGATATATGTCAAGTTTGTGATACCTGTTTTATATATCCTTCAGAAACAATGTAAAAGAAGAAATGGTGAACTCTGGTTGAATCACTGGATTTAGTTTCTAT
>NC_056729.1:1948430507-1948434008 GCF_019279795.1 Protopterus annectens | reverse complement strand
AAATTACAAATGGCAAATGTCCTGAGATTGTAGGACATAATTATGTCCCATTTTTTATGTAAGAGTTGCATAACATAGTTATTTATGTATGTAAATTCCTAAATGTTACAAGACACACAATAAGCAACTAAACTGCTACAAGACTACACTTTTATTTAGGCAAAGGAGTAAAGTTCTACCCTTTGTACTGACCATGGGTATGTGTCCACCTGTAACATCTGATGTGTGTCCCAAAATGTCCCACTTTGGCCATTTGAAAAGGTGGCAAGCCTAACCTGGGGTTATCCCGGGTGTGTACATGTTGTCCCACTGCTGTGCACACGTTGTCCACAGTCGTTGGTATGCTGCGCGGCTTAGCATTACATAACCAACTTTCACCACTCTCTGCCTGATGGACAGGTATCTTTTCCTACACACACCGTTCATATACTGTACAGATTCGTCATACATATCGAGCGTTACACAACAGTACACCTCGTGGGTTCGACATACCCTTCCAGCCCCTGGTCCTGTACTCGCCAGGACTTGCTTGCTCCTCCTTCTTTTGTATTCGTATTTGTTCGGTATGAACATACGGTTTGAATATCCAGGAGTCTTCCTTATATTCGCCGTCACCTGAGGCATGTGGGTTCATCACGCCAATAGCTGTTCCTCGGTGTGTACTTATGGGCATATCACCGGTGATCCCTCCATTAATGCGTTACGCGTCGGCACTGGGCCATGGTTCATTCCTCGTGGCCGTTGGTTATTTGCAATACCTTCGTGAGGATGGTATGTATTGTATCATGTTTGTGTGACTGCATCCGCTATGTGTGGTGTCAGGTACATTTCGCTGTGGTGTTAGCCGTGGATTGTGTGTGTTGGGTATGGTATTCTGTTCGACATGTGGGTCTCCGTGTCCTGGCGGCGTCTGTCGATGGCGTTGTGCATTCAGATGTGTAACATAGCTGTTATATTCCTGTACACACTGGATGCAAGGATGCATCAGCTGCTGCTAGTGTTTCCCACGCGGCTTGTTGTGGGTATGCCGCTGTCATTGACTGCCTGTATGTTTTTGCTACGGTTTTAGCTGTTATCCCTTTGATATGTGCGATGGGGTATATCTGCGGATGTGGGTGATGGGTACGGGGTGTGGGTCTTGCATTTATACATACAAGATATGCTTGTGTGTGTGCTCCATCCCTGCTTGGGGAGCTGCAGGTTACCTGTCTGTTGTTCTGGGAATGTTTGTTTTGTTGATGTCGTGTGGTGTCGGTATCGCCTGCATGTGTGCTTCCTGCACGTATTCCTCCTTCACATCAGTTATATATCTGCGGATGTTCGTCCGTGCCTACTATCCATTGGCATTTTGTCACTGATAGTTACGGTGATTGTGGTCCTATACTTGGGACGGCCTGTATGCTACCGTAGCCTCCTATTCGTGCTGCTTGCTTACTTAACGGTCGTGGAACACACAGCGGTATTTACGGGACCGTAAGTGTTCACGATCGGTGCCGGGATAGCACATTCGTATTTTCGCTGTACATGCCTGATGCTGTGTAATGTTGCCGACGATCGTGTTGAGTCTACCTTATGGCCGCCATACATACGGTCATGGTTTGTACATGCGACCTTTGCATCTCCTGTTGGCTATGGCCCTGTGGTACATTCTGGGACATTTGCTTTGCATCGCTTTATGCCGCCACGCATAGCCACTGAGGAGATGTCAGTACTACTTTGTGGGTACTGCTGTACATACGCCTATGGTTCCTGTACTGTATGCTCACGCATGTTATTACACTCCTGTGACATGTCATCTACATACACATTTTACAGTGGCACACACATTACACACACACAGCGGAACACACGACAACCTCACCTCACACATACACATATTGCCGCCATGGCTCTCAACCTTCTATTTCCAAAATGAGGAACACACACATTAGTAATGTGGAACAAATGGGCATAATGTGGAACACATGGTAATGGCATAGTAACAACTTCAGCTAAGTAGGTCATAGGATGATTAAAATATGCTGATTTACTTACAGTGAAGAACCTTTAATGAATTACTATGATTGATATCTATTTACCAGGATGTCATTTAAATACATTCCTAACAATGGATGTTTGACAGACATTTTCAATGTGGAACTTTGAGGAACTGCGAGGAACATGAACTGTTTTACACCCCAAATGAGGTACGTTCCTCATAATGACGTACACTTCACTGGTATGCTTGCCGCTTTCGCACCAACAGTTGAACACATTACCTACGTTGGCCGCATCGCCGGCGGCGGCGTGTATCTCCGCACTCATATCCTATGGATATGACACGCACATATCCCGTTACTGTACCGTGGACTGGTGATCATCCCGACACGCGGATATGTATTGATGCAGGTTGACATTTCCATGGCTGGCGTTACCTGCTCTGCCCACCCTCCCGGATGATCGGGTTGTCGGTCACTATGTTTACTATGTGGAGATTTCGCGTCTTACTTATCTGTGAACTTGCATCCCTGGGTTCCATATTACCCTGTTGTACTTTATATCTGTGTATGCATACATATATTTCTACATGTGTACTGATATCTATTTCCGTATCTGTGTATGCACATAAGTACATATGTGGTCGACTTGCGGCGATAGTGGCAGCATACGGCTACGCCGTGTGCTGTAGAACAGGCGTGCGGTGAGGTGTTGGCGTTCCATGCTCTGCTGGCTAGTGGGTGTGCAGTGTTTGGGCGGTGCCTTTGTTGGAGTCACACATAGGTCCGGCCATACGGTACACATTACGGGCGGACATGTTTGTGTGGCGCCCATTTCACTGTGTGTGCAGGTAAGGAGGTGTCAGTCCATGGGGCCTACACTGTCAATGTATGTGCTATGCGTTCCCTCTTTGCCAGGGCGTAGGCATATTGGGTACGCCTCCGTCTACCTACTGGGGCTGGCACAGCGTGTTCATGGCGCTGAACGCCCTGTGCCTGTGCTTGCCTTGGCAGTTGTGGCGGGCTTGGTGGCCCTACACCATTATGTCCCTGCAGCAGCTGTTTCCGCAGAATCATATTGTGTAGCATACAACATACTATGAATATGTGGGCACATCTGCCTGGAGAGTACTGCAAGGCTCCACCGGATGTATCCAAGCACCGGAACCGTGATTTCAAAATCCCAAACACACGCTCTATGATTATTCTGGTTTGTGCGTGTGCCTCATTATGGCGTTCTTGCATGTGTGTGTGTGTGCATTTCTGATGGGTGTCATCAGCCACGGCTCCAGTGCATAGCCAGCATCCCCCACAAGGTGACCTTGTGTGATGTCCCCCCTGGCGAATACCTGATACAGCTGTGAGGCATGCCAGATATGGGAGTCGTGGAAGCTTCCAGGGCTGCCAGCACACACATCCATGATAATGCCCTGCGCATTGCACACGACCTGGCAATTGATGGAGGGGTATCCCTTGCGGTTTATGTAGCGTGTACCCTGCTCCCCGGGCGGTGACTTGATTTCTA